>NC_137899.1:34449569-34599385 GCF_963455335.1 Martes martes
GAAGTCGTGCTTTGCAGGAGCCTCCTCCACTTCTCCAGGCTTGGAAATTCTGTCTCCTGTCCACCTCCATTACCAGGGCCTTATGCTTGCTTCACCAGTGGCCATTCATTGAGGGCACGTGCATGGTCCACAGCCTGCAGGGCTGAGCAGCACGTACCTGCTATGAAAGACTTTCCTTCTGCCTTGACGAAGGGCTTCACCCGTGCGATTTAACTTTGCGAAGGAAGACGTGTAAGGGGAACTCAGTGGAGACCCATTCTTTGGCAATATTTGCATTTTATAGGAAGCGTACATATAAATTTCCCATTTCTATAGTAATGTGGCTTTAATCTTAATGAATGCCATTTTGGTGGTGCTCTTCAGAGAGTGGAATTCACATTTACATGTGAACTGGAAATGGGAAAGTGTTATTAGTCTCATGAGGCTTTTGCCTCTGGCTGTGCAGCTTTAGCGATTTCATCACAGTGGAGGTGTAGCAAAATACCACCATTTCTGCTTGTTAGAATGAAACTCTCCAAGGTTTCTGTCTACTTCCGACCAAGGTTTGATTTTTCAAAAGCAGGGAAGAAATGTTTTTTCCTGGACCCTGAATATAACCCCATGTCAAAAATCAATTGGAAAGCCAGCAAAAATTGGTCACGCGTGCTGTTAGAAAGCTTTTTCGTAACAGGTTTCTTGTCATTCCTAACAAATTTCTTAATTAAACTGCCTAAGTTATTAATATGGTTCTGTGCAGTTTTAGAAATTCTGTTCATTTATTTAGTGATTTACATCTTGTGTGGCTCCACGAAGAGCTTAAATTGACAACCCCCTTTTTAAGTTGGCAGCTTCATTCTCTAAGAATGGAAAGGTGAGAACTTGGATTGAAGAGTCATGTAGAATAATCCTGGATTTGAGAATGCTGTTGACTTTCTTGCCTTTGCTGCCTGTCTTTTCTCTCAAATATAGGGCTCTTCTTCCTTTTTTTTTTTTTTGTTAAATATTTTATTTATTTATTTAACAGACAGAGATCACAAGTAGGCAGAGAGGCATGCAGAGAGAGGAGGAAGCAGGCTCCCCACTGAGCAGAGAGCCCAATGTGGGGCTCGATCCCAGGACCCTGAGATCAGGACCCGAGACGAAGGCAGACGCTTTACCCACTAGGCCACCCAGGCGCCCCAGGAGCCCTTCTTTTTTTAGTTACTCTCCAGGTCATGATCATTTTATCTTACATAGAGGTTCTTGGTTGCTAAATAAAAATATGGATAGCACCCCAGGTTTTGGTTATAACAGTAATTGGTACGGGGGTGTGAAACTTTCAGCTTTTTAAAGTGTAATTTCACTTACACACACGTACACACATACCCGCCTTTCACATGTAAAAGTTATTTGGTAGAATCTGGGTTTTCATCTTGCATATTTTCCTACTTAAATACAAAGTATAACATTCCAAATCCTAGGGTGATGTTCTGTCATAACAAAGATAGTCTTCTCACTCAAAGAATATGTATTGGGGCCCTTACTTGGTTTATAACTTATCACTTTACGTACGTCCTCCCAAGGGCTATGCAAGGTAGATGTTGTTAGGCCCACACAGGGTCTGAGCTGTTAAAGGATGTGGCCAGTGTCATGGCTTTCAAGTGGTAAATAGCTTTCAAGTGGTAAATCAGGGATTGATTCAGTGTGGGTCTTGGACTGCTTGCCTCCGGATCTCCTTGGGAGTGTGTGAAAATGCAGGATTGTGGGCCTCAGTTTAAATGGGACCTGAATCTACATTTTCAGATAACCAGGTGACTTTTATCCACATGAAAATTTGAAGAGGGATGTATGGTTCTTCAAAAAATAGTTTCAGCCAGTGTAGTACAAGACACTGAAAAAAAATTTCACTTGTGATGCTTTTCATCTATGGGCCTTTATGATTTTTACCTAATTACAAGTTAGATTATAGTTCATTATCCTTCAGCTGTTCTGCTCCTGCACCTGGCTTTGAGCTAGTCTAACAGGGATTATGTGTTGTGCTGGCTTCTGAGACATTTCTTAGGTGATCTGTTTTGTGGTATTATTGTTAGTTAAAATGGCCTTGTGTCTATAAAACAAGAAAAATTGATTCTGTCCTAACTGCTTGATCTTTCCATGTATCCAGGTAATTTTATTGTCACTTGCCCCTCCAGACTTACCTTTGCTTGTTTAATTCTTTAAAAAATTTTGGCTTTTTCCTTGTCCACTCCTTCCAACCATTAGAAGTGACTTACCGTGATAAACTCCACTTAAAACAAGCAAGCTTTATCTTACATAGAAAAATGGGAAAATTATAGAAACAAGCTTAAGAAGGAGAAACATGCTTCTGCCTTGCATATGAAATGATTAGTTGCTGCAGTTGAAAACTGAATTTAATTCTCATCTTTTGGGCAGTGAAGTCAAACAGGGAAGTGTTAAGAGGCTGTTGAGTTCTCAAAGTAGATGAAAAGGATCATTCATGCTCATCTGGAGAGAAACACAATTTCCTGCTACTGAATACTAAGAGGACTATATTAGGTATCTCTTTGTGTGAAAGTTCATAAGGCAACATAACATATAATGTCATATTTTGGAAAAGAAAATGAAATGCAAAAAAATGAAATGCATTTAACAAATATACCTTTCTTAGGTTAGTTTTCAAAAAATCCTAAGGTCATGAAATTTAGATTTTGTGAAACGATTTTTGGGATAGAATGAAAATAATATGATGGCAGTGTATTGTTTCTTAATGATCAAACAGCTAAATATAGGGTTAAGAGTTTGAGAGCCTTATTTAAATCTGCAATTTAATATGTCCCTTGGACTGAGCCTCCCTCTTGCATTAGGTTTATCTGAAGTGGGCTTTTTGACAAGTGCTAGATCTCAATAAGTTTGATTTTTCAGAAGTGGGTAAGGTAGTACAATGTTGTACTGTTGGTTCATGGAGGCTTAGGTTGCCAGGCCTGTTGACATCCCATTGTGAAAAGTGTTGTTCACTTCTTTGTGGAAACTCTCACTGTTGCAGACCTCTTCTGATGAGATAATGGAAGAGGCTGTTTTCTGAGTGTATAGCTGAGTCTTAAACCCTGTAATGAAAGAAGCAAATCTCAAATATCTTTCCCAGAATTGTTATGGATGATTATTAAAGATGATGGCTACATAGTGTGTATGTGTGTGTATATTTATTTGTATATAATTCTTCCCCCTAAAAGCAGATTTTATAAATAAAAAAATCTCGTTGACCATGTTGAAGGTCATTCAGCATTAAACAGTTTGAGGGTGTTTTGTTCCAGTTTCTTTATTAATGTGGAATAATTGTCAAATAAAGCGTGGTCTCAAATCTCAAGGTATTTGCAGACTGATAAGGGAATAAAACCCTCTTAATTATTATTTAATTAGAAATAATGTTTTATAAATTTTTATTCTGAATAAGGGTACAACCCTAAGAAACTGGTTGATGTTTTACCAAGAATCACTGGGACATGTTTGCTAAAAATGCAGAAAAATAATTCAATGGAGTACCGAAATCTCCATTTTAAACAAAATCCCTGGGGGATTAAAAAGTAGGAGTCTTTGGTGGACACTCAGAGAGATAATGGATGACAATGATAACCTTATTATTAATGGACTGACTGGCCATTCTCACTGCATGGAGACCCAGTTAAAGTGTAATGACTAAGGTCATCTGTAAAGACTAATCTTAATAATCACCTTACAGTTTTACTTGAAGCAAGCTATTCATGTTACTCTCCAGGCATCAAATGTAATGATCTGTTTTATTATTGTTAATTTATGCTCAAGCTTCCTTTTGCTCTTCTTTTTAACCAACATAACAATTATACAGGCTAACTATTTGCCTCAGGGAGATGCTGTAATAGGACTAATTAAATATTTAATATTTTAAAGGACTTAAACAACCTTGTAAGTAATATGTTAAGAGGAGATAAAATCATGATGTTCTCTTTAGTGGGAGGAATGTTAATGAAGCACTGGGATCAAGCATCCCTTTAATGCCCATATCCTGTGTCTGTCCAGAAGCAGAATAGCATAATGGTTAAATTTGTGGTTTTGGCAACTTATGGGCATTCTCCCACTTCTTAGCTGTGGGGCCTAGAACAAATGTCTTAGTCTTTCTAGTCCAGTTTCCCTTTTGTCACCTATAGGGTGGGGATACAAGGACCACCTACCTTTCTGAATTGTTGTGATGCCATATAATATATGTATCTAATAAAGGAAAGTGGTTTTTATTAAAATGAGCTAATCGCATAGACTACAGATGTTACTGACTTTGTGACTTGTAGATTTTTCTTTCTTTCTTTTTTTTTAAAAGATTTTATTTATTTATTTGACAGACAGAGATCACAAGTAGGCAGAGAGGCAGGCAGAGAGAGACGGAGGAAGCAGGCTCCCCACTGAGCAGAGAGCCCGACATGGGGCTCGATCCCAGGACCCTGGGATCATGACCTGAGCCGAAGGCAGAGGCTTTAACCCACTGAGCCACCCAGGCGCCCTTAGATTTTTCTTTTTAAACTAGAAATGTAGTTAAGATTTTGAAAATGGATATGCACTTTCAGAACTAATCTCAGATCTGGAAAGAAGGAAGAGTAACAGGAGGACAAAAAGAAGGTGGAGGGGAGTAGGAGAAAAATGCCTCCAAATGTCAACCTACATGGGCTTGGGACAAAGAATAAGCAATTTCTGTTCAGAGGATGGAGACTTATTGTAGATATATACAATCAGTTGTAAAAACGGCCTCACTGATGTGTATGAATCACAGGATCATCAGATGTCAGAGCAGAGAGATCATATGGGAAATGCTTCATTTTCTAAGTCAGTGGTTAGTGAATGAATCTGAATTAGCCTAATATTTTCATCATTTTTTAAAATGACATCTTATGGTATCAAAGTTCACATAGAACAAGGAACCAGACTAACAAAGATTCAGAAAAGTTCCTTTGGCAACTGAATCAGAATTAATTGAATAAGCATTTTAAATACATAAACAGGTACACCTACAATATTTTTCAAAACTTGTCTTCCTATTCCCTAGGTGTTTTTTTGAAGGTTTTTCCTTTGTAACTAAAGATATTTTATAAATTCCTTTCTAATATTTAATCTAAAGGTAAAACTGATTCACATGTTTTTTCTGAAGACATGAACTACAAGTTTTGGGGAGATCCAAGTAATGCAATTTTATTGTGCATTCCTAGTCCACCAGCATGGCTATTGGCAAAGAAAACCATTTCTCAACTCCATTCGTTCAGCAAGTACTTAAGGATTGTTACTGTGTGCTGGACCATTAGAAAAGAGAATCAGGTTTAAATTATCTCAGAAGTTGTGTATTTTTTCTTGTTTCCTTAATGTGCCATCACTAAGTATTCTTGATTAGTTCTTAAAATTTATTAGTTATGTATTGGTTTTGAGAATTTACTAGAATGTCAGGGTGAGGTTCTACTTTTCTTTCAAGTATAGTTGATCCATATTATTTATGGATTCCACTTTTGAGTTCTCCTACTCATTAGAATGTATGCATAACCCTCCCTAAAATCAATCCTCATGCCCCTGTTGAGGTCATTCATAGACCTTTGGGTGAAAAATTTGAGTTGGCCCATGTACATGTTTGGGAGATCAAGCAAGGCCGACACTTCAACTTCTTGACTTAGTTTTTATATTGTGACCACGGGTCCTTTACCTTGTCTGTTTAGAGCTGAATGTTTTCCATTTTTGTTGGTGATTTAAAAGGGACCCTAAGCATAGTGCTGGACGGCTGCCTCATGTTCCTGTGCACAAGAAGGCTATGATGAGCCTTATGGAGTCCATGTATGTGGTAAACTTCATTCAAGCATGTTGGCTGTGATTTCTACATTACTGAATCATTAATACATATTTTAAAAAAGCATTTTTAGGGGTGCCTGGATGGCTCAATGGGTTAAGCTTCTGCCTTCCACTCAGGTCATGATCTCAGGGTCCTGGGATCCAGCCCCGCATTGGGCTCTCTGCTCAGCGGGGAGCCTGCTTCTCCCTCTGTCTCTGCCTGCCTCTCTGCCTACTTGTGATCTCTCTCTGTCAAATAAATAAATAAAATCTTAACAAAAAATAAAAAAGCATTTTTAAACTGAAACATACATAAAATAAGGTTATGTATTGATTGGCTGATGAAAATATGATCAGTGGGTTGCAAGACTCTGACCCTGTATTTTCCCAAGGAACATTCCATACTTTAGTATTCCCCATGACTTTAAAGATACATCTGCTTCTAGATGTAATGGTGCTGGAATATTTTCTGTAATCTGAGGTTGAGTTCTGGCTAAGGTGACTGCTTCTACCTCTGACTTTTAGAATGTTCTCTCCATCCTCATAAGCTAGTAGATTTTAGATAATTTTGGTGTAAGTAGTTATTATTCTCAAATAGGAGTCATGTACTAAAAATGACAGAAGTTTCCCTTTTGCTTTGGATCTACTCAAGTTAGGAACAAATAAACTGCTCTCCTGAGGAAACAAACAAAAATTCACAGTATTGGAAGCCTTGGAGTTTAATTTCATAAATGCTTTCTCTTTTCCTAGTCCTCTGTATTAAACCTGTGATTTGTGTGTTTATGGCTGAACTAAACTAATTTTGTAAGATCTTCTATTGGTTAGCAAAAATAAACAAAAGACTTTCATTTCTCATTAGATCATCTCCATTAAGTTACTAAAGAAACAGAGTAAAATATTTTAACTTCTTTAATGGGCTCAGGAATTATCTGGGTGGTTTAATAGAAATGATTTTAAAAATTATTGTTTAGGGCACCTGAGTGGCTCAGTCAGTTAAGCGGCTACCTTTGGCTCAGTTCATGATCCCAGGGTCCTGGGATGGAGTCCCACATGGGATTGGACTCCGTACTCAGTGGGGAGGGAGTCTGCTTCTCCCTCTCCCTCTGGCCCTCTGCCCCGTCCACCCTCACTCATGCACACACACTCTCTCTCTCAAACAAATAAATTTATTAAATTATTATTTAGCATATTATTGTGGAATTTTGACTGTTAGTATCTGCCAAACAGTATAAAGAAATGTTTACGCTATTATTAATCCCTATATATCATATATAAACCTATTTTGATCAATTTCTCTTTTTCTAATATTCAAATGAATTAAAATATACAGAGTGACCATGAGAGGGCTAATAATGCTGATGACATTTAGGGTCCCATTATTGTTAGGCTCAAATACATTTATTATCTTAGTGTCAAAGATAACAAAAAATTCTATCTAAATTTGTATAGATACTGGGAATTATAGTAACATTATATCAGTTGAAAATTGGCCTCCAGCTCCTTTGTTATACTTCAACACATCAGTTGATTGAAATAAAAAAAAAAAAATCAACATCCCTTTTACATAGATCACTGGTAACATTTAGCTGTGAGCATTTGCAACCTTATTGTGTCTGCTCCCTAAATGCCTTCCCTGCAGCACCTGAGAGGTATTGCTTTATACAGCTCAAAGTTGAATTGTTGTCTTAGAAGGGAAATTCAGTAATGAGTTGATTGTGGATTATAGCTTCTAAGCAATCTCATTTTAGTTTTTCAGTTTGAATTTTCTTTTCAACTCTCTAGAATTTCTTTACTTAGATAGGGAATCAAAAGTAAGGACATCTTTATAATCTGCAGGGTAATGTTACTCATTTATTCATCTTTTCGCTTCTTCCTTCCATTCTGTCATCAGTGATTAGAAATTTCTTTTTCATACATCAACGTTTTTATATCCTATCTATCCTAGACTTCCTGAAGCCATTTTGGAATGTTTCAAATTTATTTCATTGGGTAATTTACATTTCTTATCAGGACACCCAAACCCTCCTTGGCTCTGTCCATTTTGCACCCTCAGTCTCCCCAAGGACAACTCAATATTAAACCTATACTCACATTTTGTTGTTGTTTAAACATGGTCTATATACCATACAACAGGTAACATTTAATCAGGCTTGCACATTCTTCTATTTTTGGGCATGTGGAATGTCTCCAATTTTTCACTACTATGGATAGCTGTAAGAAGTCTTAATTTGTCTTGTAGGTTAATTCTTTTGTCCGTATTCCCCAAAGTGGAATTAACAAGGCAATGGGCAGGAACCATTTTAGTCACTAATTCTTTTATCAAATATTTATTCATTTCCTGATATATATCAGAACTTGTGCTAGCTGCTGGGCATATGATGGTGATTATTTAAAATAAAAGAGATGTGGTTTCTGCCTTTAATTTTATAGGTCTCATCTCATGTGCCAAATTGCTCTTCAGAAAGAGAGAACAATTTTCAGAACCCCCAACCTTTTTCATTCCCTTTGTCCTTCCAATGTTCTTAAATTTTGTTTTCCTTTTGCTAGCTTAATAACTATGTAATGGCATCTTAAAATTATTTTGATTTGTGTTTGTTTAGTTGTAAGTGAAGATGTGCGTTTCTCCCCAAATCAGCAATTTATTCATCTTTTCACTTTGCTTATTTTAATGGGATAATTGGTAAGTTATGTCCCCTTTTATTAAATAGGAATTCCTATTTTTCTCCATTTTCCTGGAATACTATTTTAAGTTTGAATTGATAGTAATTAGACACAGAAGAATGATGTTTAGTAATTCTAATAAATGCTTATCTTGGAATAGAACATCTAATGAATTTAAAGATCATTAAAGTAATCCTAATACAGTTGGCTTAAATGATTTAAAAAAACCCCATGAGATCAAATAGCATTTTTGCTTATCCATAAATATATTAACACTAATTTTATGACACTATAGCTAGGCAGAAAAAGAGGAAAATATGATAATTAATGAGTCCTTTAGGATAAACAAAGCTAAACTAAACACATTTTAATTTATTAAAAAAACTCAAAGCAAAAATTACCTTTATCAAAGAATTGTTGGGTAGTCTTCTTCAGGAGCTACATACATTTTGAATTAAAAATCCTTAGTCTTATAGTAACTCAACAGGTTTTCTGACCCATTAACAGCCATTTCACAGTCATAGCATTCACATAGCCACCAAAGAATTTTAACCCCTGTTCAGCAGGGACAGTCTGGCTTTGGACTGTGTCTGTTCTGGCTGGCTGTATGCCAGTTCTGTGCCTTCCCTTTCTAGAGCTCCCAACATCCTCCCTAGGCTTTCTCCCCACCAGAGTTCTGGACCCTAGACCTCTTCCTTCATGAATTCTTCTCCACTAGGTTTTGATTTGTATCCTAAGGGAAAAGGCTGAATATGGAAATGTTTTGGGGGAGCAAAACAACATGTCAAAACAAGCAACAACAGTAACACAACTCAGGAAACAGACCATCACAGAAGTTCATCTGTTGGTTTAAAAAAAAAAAAAAATTGAAACAAAGTAGTATTTGGGCAGATCACTTACTTCATTTCTCCTGGGAGTTTCTCTCTTTGCTAAGTCTGAGGTTTTCTCATCCAGTCTCCTGATCCCTAGGACACACACAGACTCAGACACACCCCACAGCTGGTGTGATGGGTCTGGAACTGATAAAAATCTTAAAAAAGAAGTTCTTAGGTTGAACCACATGGGATTACTGTTATTTGATCATTGTCTAACCCAAAACAAAGGCCAACTGTATATCTTCCTTCAGAAAGTTTCCTTAGGAAACCTCATAAGTATATAAATGCTAATGGGGACAGCAAAGCAAGGTGATAAGATCGAACAAAATCCATTGTTTGTCACCACCCAGGTTGTTAGTATGAAACACACAAAAAGTCAAACAAATTAAAATGTATTATAAGGCAGACTTTCTCAGTTCTACATTGTCCATGAGTAGAAGCAATATTTTTCCTTCAGGTTACTAGAATTCTGGGCTCAGAATAGTGAATAGGTCCTTTTGTTCTGTTTGTTCATCCATTATTTCAGAAGCATGACTGCTGGTCCCAGATTCTGTGAGGATCTGTGAGGAATACAAAAGATGTCACGATTTCTCTCTGCCCATGACAGTCTAGTTGAGGAGCACAAGACAGAAAACCCTGGAGTGATTTGAGAACAAGTCCAAGGCAAGGACATGATAGTAAAGAGCGGGGTGAGTTCCCAAGGCGCAGTGGGAATTCAAAGCAAGAGAAAGTTCACCGTGAGTGTATTTGATCCAGCCTGGGAAGACTTCTTGGGGAAGAAGAGCTTTAAGCTGGGAAGCTATGCCAGGGTCTATACTTGGTGTCAAACACATGTTAGGAATTGTCTTAGAAAAGATAGCTATATTTAGGATTGTCATAAAGGGTGAGTCTACCCTTAATTAGTACAGTGACATTTCCATTTGTTGCCCAGTAGCCTAGATACTTTAACTGAATCCAGAATGCTTCCCTAGATGGCTGGCTTATGACCTTAGGGGAGTTTAGGTATCCTGAGAAACTGGCTCACTAAATTTTTCCTGAAAATTGATCTGCTTAGTGTTGTCAATTTTTTTTGTGGGTAAAGGACAAAAAAAAAAAGTTAATTGTATTTTTTAGGCCTTGTGCTATATTTTTCAGAATGTGTAGAAAAAAAAGAATTGCTGAAACCGTAAACATTTTCTTGACACAGGCACTATTCATGGTTCTCACCAACAGGAGACTGTTTTTTCTCATCTCAGCTATCCAGGAGAGAAATTATGTGGCCTAGTCATTCAACCTTTGGTTAAGAGACTAACTCACAGAATATAAGAAAATACCATTATAAATCAAGGAGATTTTTAGGGCTCTGCTTTGCATTGAAGAGAGAATACAAATAAGATGAAGCAAGATTCTCCTTCTTTAGACTTAAAAAAGAAATGAGTAACTAGATTTCCTTATAGTTTGTCATGAATACAAATTAGGTCAGAAGAGGAGAAAAGTAAGTATGTCATTCAAATTTTAGTATTGTCTTCTGAAGTATATGACTTGTCAGGATAGGGGAGAGCAAACTACTTAATCAGCATTTCCATAAAATGGGCATACTATTGTTTTCTGATGTGTAAAACACCTCTAAATATTTATGGAAAGAGGAAAGAGATAATGATCCTTAGAAGTTTTTAAAAAATGAAATAGACTCATTTACCAGGATGATTAGGGGCAGTCAAATAAGATGCCAGAGTTTATTGCTTGCTGTCACTTTTCCACATCCTTCCAGCTCTAGCATGCTTTCTTCTGAGCCCATGTATGAAAAATGCATTTTCACTTATGGTCTCCAACAGGGTAGGAATGGAAAGTTTTTAATCCAGGATCTGTGTATTACCTGTAAATCATTTGGTATGCTGACCAAAGATTCGCAGTCAGTGGGGAATAAAAGTTCCCAGAATAAGGACCACTCCTCTATATCAGACTCTAAGTCAGCCTCAATTCCTCCCGCCTTGAGCAGGCAACACGTTCTCAACCTTGAAGCAGCTGATAGTTCAAAGAGGCCTATTTACAGATGTAGGACCCCCTGAAAGAGCCACGTATTGCATAAATTGGCACTTGATATGCTCTCTTCTGTCCTTTTCAAAGGGTTTCATGCATATTAATAGCCCCTCCAGAATGTAAGGCTCCTGGGGGGAGAGACTTTGTCTACATTTCTTTTTACTTACCTTCCCTCCTTGCCCCACCCTGGGGCCTTTGCTTCTCCCACCTTGCTCCATAAAGGCCTTCCTAGTTCAGAAAATGCAGATCATTCCTAATATTTAGTGCTAAATTCTTGGCAAATTTAATTCGAAATGACACAACTATAGAGAGACAAATCTTGGCCAAGAAATTCACCAGTATGTCTGCACTCTGCTTTATTCATTGCGCATTTACATTTTATGGACCTTCTCCCCATCTCCTTATGGGGGGAGAAAAACTACGTACAGAAGGATAAAGCTAAGGAGTATTAGGACTTGCAGCTGTAGGCTGCCCTAAACCTTTGTGTGAAAGATTTTGTGGGAGAGCCAGACAGGAACCTGAGGGAGCAATTTCGGGGCAGAGAGAGGCAAAATGAATCCCATTCAGGTGAAGAGAGAAACATTTATTCATTAAGACGTAAGTTGAGGGGAAGAGGAAGCGAAAGGGGCTGCCGACCTCTGTAGGAAAGAAATAGTTATGGAGTCCTGGGAAGAGAGATTGTTGGAAATTTTGAAGTCTAAAGTACCAGCCGAGGGCATTGTAGTGCTTTCTCTTGGGAACAAGAGGCCTCAGGGTTCAATTCATTTGTTTTAGACTAATAAAAAAAAAAAAAGCTCCCAGCTCTACCCTATGATTTTAAATATGAACAAAAAATATCCGTGGAGGGAAAGCAGGCTACAGTATGTGACCGCCATTGTACCAAAGAACATGAAATTACAAATCAATGAGTGACTTGAAAGAAGATTAAAATTTATGTTTGTTAGTCTATTTTTAAGCCTTTCTTTCGTAAGGCTAGGAAAGAAGGTTATATAAAGTTTAGCCAGCTTTTTGTAAGATAATCTAAATGCACCTTTTCCACCTTCTGTTCTCAGATTTGGCAGCAAAAAAATTTGTTCTGATCACAGTTTCTTGAAGTATAATTACTTTGTCAAAAGAAAATATAATTAGAACTGATATTTTAAAATGCACCGTAATTGTATTTAAAGATTTGATAATTTGCTCACGTACAAAATGTTCTGTTAATTTAGCAACAACCAACAGCGCTGGAGTCAGGAAATGATCTGCTGGTTTTTCTCTTTCCTGTTTTAAAAATACCATCTATTCTGGCCTTTTGTCTATTCCAAGAGATATAGTCAATTTCAGCGGTGGATTGAATTAAATGCTTGGTGCAGCTTTATGAGCGTCAGGCCCATTTATTTCCTCTGTTGTACTGCACTTTTTCACACATCTCATACCATTACTGCAGTCGTGTCACAACAAAAGAAACTCGGGATTGCAACACGCCCTCTGAGGTCTCTTCTTTCATTTGTAATCTCGATCAGCATAAATCTGTTTCTTGTTCCTTATCCCTGCCCTGAAAACTCTGGAAATCCCCTCCTTCCTTCTACTAGCCTCAATTATCACTAAAAAAAAAAAAACTCTTCCATGTAGCAGCAGTTTGATCAATTGAATTCCCCCACGAATGGCAAGCTGTTGTTCTGTTGTCCACATGCAGATTTGGATCAATAAATCACAGATTTTTGGAATAAAATATTTCTTATGAATAAAGGGGGGTCTTTTTTCAGAAACCGTAGAACTGCACAGAACCCTGGGTTTCAGAAAGACACATAGCCATCAAGTTCTAGATAGAAAACAAGTTAAGTCAATTATTCTCGGTTCACCTCCTCTAAGGCTTGCATTGTCAAAGTCCAAACAAGTGGAGGACATTCTCCTCTTTTTCTGCAAAGGGCGTTTGCCCTAGTACCTGCTGCTCTAGTTTCTGGGACCTCGGCATTGAGCTGCCGGGCAGGATCTGAATACGTGCTGTTGGAAGTGATTGAGAAGAGTGGACTTTCTGGAGGCAGGTTCTTTGACCATGAATCTCAGTTCCCCCATAGAACGCTTAGCAAGCTATTTAGCCTCTCTGAACTTGTCCCCTTATGCGGAAAAGCAAGAGTAGTTAATAGTACATACCTTTTTCAGTTCTGTGAGGCATTTAGAGTGATTAGTTATTACTATTATCACGCTGGATTAAATACTGTCTAGCCAAATATTTCAAACGAATTATGAGCTACGATGGCTTATTTAAGCCTGGAATATTTTCTCCAAGAAGTTAAGTTCTGATTAATTGACAGTGATTCATAGAATCACATATATTTCTAGTTAAAATTTTTTTTTCTTCTCTCCCTTCAACCAGTTTCCAATTGAAGTGAATACTGTAGTGCTCATTTTCCAGTTTCACATTTGAAGTGAAAATATGTATGGGAATTATATGGATAAAATATAATTTTCTCATTACTGAATTTTGTTGTGTGGTGTTGATGAGGGAGCGGGAGGCTGGCTGAGGACAAAGCAAAAGCTGGCACCTTGCACCCCCTCTCCATCCGCTCCCCTCGGTGATGTGTGTGGCATTCCTCAGGTACCCCTGACTGCCAAAACAAATAGTTAACTTGCTGAGATCACAATCCCGCAAGACAGGAGTCTCCCTTGGTTTAACAAAGAAGTTACATTATCAATAGCACAATTTCCAGAGGCAAAATGACTCAGTTCCTCAAGCCTTAATGTCATCCTCCCCTCCATAAACAAAACTGAAGGAGGCTGGGGTAGAAGGAAGTTAAGTTTCTTCTATACCTAAATCTCACTAACAAAGACGCTTGATAGCAGGATTATGACATTCTACCAGGAATCTCCCAACCATCTTGATGTTAATGGCTTGCCAAAAGACGACATTGATCAAGCCTCCGGTATCCCTGCCTTCCCCAACCTTGTAGACCTCTTTAGCATATGAAAGCTCCATTGAAACCTCCCCTTCCCTCACCTTCCCCCAACCGCAGGGTACATAACCTGCCATCCCTCACAACCCGGGGCAGCAGCTCTTCCTGCCCACGGGTCCTGTCCCCGTGCTTTAATAAACGACCATTTTGCACCAAAGATGTCTCAAGAATTCTTTCTTGGTCATCGGCTCCGGACCTCAGCCCACCGAACCTCACCCAGGTTCTAGAACTTCATCAGTGTGAATTACTAGTTGAAGTTAGAGTTAATTGGAAGGGCACAAAAATATATTTGAAGGAATGCCAGCATTCTGTCTAGACCTTTTTTGTTTGTTTGTTTTTTCACCATGATCTGATATTGATTTGCAGAAGTGGAATGGATGGAAAAAAGAATGGTAATCAATTTAGGTCATTAAAATAATTGAACAGAAGAAAGAAATTCAATGTTTGCTTCAGTCACAATGCAGTAATGAATTCTCATTTGTGATATACATTGTTTAGTGTGACGTTGATAAAGATCAGGGCTTTCTTCTTATAGTAATGTTTTATTTTATCTGAAACATTGACATTTAAGCCACTTATTTAGTGGTCATTCCTTATGTTCTTCAGGTTAAAAAATTTTGATTGCAAAGTAAGTTTGTTTTATACCAAGTTATAATGATGAAGTAAATGTATGAATATCTAGTATTTGTTTAGAATTATTGGATGATACCAGATCTTTGACAGTCATTTGAATTTTTTTCATTTGCTATTCTTCATATGAACAATCTAACCAAGTAGAACTGTAGAAACTTGGACTTTGGTTTCTTAAGTGAACACAGTACACTGACCTGGAGTTGAAAGATGTGTTCTTGGAGACTCTATGAAGATATTTTTTCTATAAAACTGTGTTAGTTTCAAAATAATAAAGGCCATTAAATTAGCCATGGAGATGTCTTTGAAATAGAACAGAGTAGAGGTGAATGTTTGGTTGTAATCTTTTTTTTTTTTTGGAAAAGTTAAAGAATATTCTTAATTTTCTTTTCTTGGAAAAGTTAAAGAATGTTCACAGAAGTGGGTTTGAACTAGTATC
Source organism: Martes martes (assembly GCF_963455335.1). Lineage (NCBI taxonomy): Eukaryota > Metazoa > Chordata > Mammalia > Carnivora > Mustelidae > Martes > Martes martes. The sequence goes on from NC_137899.1 coordinate 34,464,917, forward strand.
CTTAGTTTTGGCTCAAGAGACAGTTATAGGGTATGTAAGCTAGAATCATAAGAGTTAAAAAAAAAAAAAAAAGCCAAAGAAGGAAAGGAGGGCTTCTCGTTTGACCATTCTGACCATCAACAGAGCTGTGATTGACTGTCTGATTGTCAGTTTTATGGGACCAGGTAAATATTTATTGTTGACTTAAGGGAAGTGGCGCTTCAGTAAATATTCCAGGATCAAAGGGTTATTAATAATGTTGACTTGGTTTGAATTCCTAGGGGGAGCATGGAACTGGTTTTCTTTATTTGAATCTGCAGCCTGAAGCTGAAAAGATGTGGCCAGCTGCAGTGTATGTATTATTAAATGCTATATCTTGCCTCAGACCACAGTGTGACTGTTGTTTAAAGCTAACTGTATGCTACATCTCACTGGGAGAAGGAGTTGTGTAATTCCTTGAATCTCTGGAAGCAGCGTGTTGTGTACAGTGTATAGTGTAGATGTCTACTGATTGTATTGAACAGTAGCAATATTTGCTACCATATCCTTTCCTTTCGTCAAACACTGGGGACATACTTTTTTTTTTTTCCCTCCAGTAAACAAGGGTACAAATGGGGGAGGGGCGGAGGGGGAAAGAGAAAATCTCAAGCAGGCTCCCTGCTCAGCGAGGAGCCTGACACAGGGCTCATCTCAGGACCCCGAGATCATGACCTGAGAAGAAATCAAGAGTCAGGTGCTTAACTGACTAAGCCACCAGGGCACCCTGGGGGGGCATATACTTTAAAAAATGTTTGTCTTCTCTAACAGCATCTGCTCAATGACCTGAAAAATCTTTGTCTTAGTAATTCAGAATATTCCTTTCAGTTTGATTCAAATTCAGCAAACGTTTACTGGGTCCTGACACTGTGCCAAGAACTTTGCTAGGCACCTGAGGTTATAAAGCTGAATATGACTGACTCTGTCCAGTCCCACAGGAGCTAATGACATATGGGTGACATGTTCTCCTAAAGAACAAAAGCAATCAAACAAAATCAACCCCCAAACTGGTAAGTGTAACTGGAATTACTGAAGGGTGCCTTCAATAAGGAGACTTCACTTCAGTTGGGATTCATTTTGTCGAGAGAGAGAAGAAGGATTCCTAGCTGAGGAATTTGTCAAGGAATAGGGGGATGACTGTTCATATAGCTATTAGGTAACTGTGAGGTCCAGTGTGTGGTAAATTATAACATAGCTTGTTCATCACTTTTGATGAACTACAAGGGCTTGGCCATCTTCTTTAACTGACATTTCTACTTTCTTTCTTATGAGTCCTGCAGTGTACCACTTATACCACTCCCTGAATATCTATTCACTCTATCTAATCATAATCTAATATCTGAATAATTGGAGTATCTAATCATAATATCTGACCTGAATATCTAATCATAATCACTCAATAATGAATTAAAAATTGATCTATGGGGTCACCCAATTTTTTAAAAAGATTTTATTTATTTATTTGACAGACAGAGATCACAAGTAGGCAGAGAGGCAGGCGGTGGGGGGGGGCAGGAAGCAGGCTCCCTGCTGAGCAGAGCCGGGGGGGGGGGGGGGGGGGGCAACGCGGGGCTTGATCTGCTCTATCCCAAGACCCCAAGATCATGACCTGAGCCCAAAGCAGAGGCTTTAACCCACTGAGCCACCCAGGTGCCCCATCACCCATTTTTTTTTTTTACTGGAATGCACATTTGAGTTTATAACTGGCACAATATTCATTAAAGATCTTGGAGTCGGAAGTGCTTTTTATTATTATCCAATCAAAGAACTTCACTTGAGGTTGGGTTAGAGATTAAGTCAGAGATTTACTTTGAAACACTGACTGAAAAGTGGATCTAATAGTCTTCACGGTTGGTTTCAGAGGCTAGACTTTTCCTCATACCGTTCGAAGACTGGTTCTCAGATCACAAATATATCCATACTATATTTTTCAGAGAGTAGATTTCAACAATGTTTGTGGAAAGAGTGAAGGGGCTTGCGGGATGCTGCATCTGCACTGGAACAGGTGAAGTCATTAATCTCTGCTTAGACTGTTTACATTTTACCCTGGAGATAAGTGTCACGCTTGTTAGGATCCCTATTCCAGAATAATTAAATGACCTCCCTGGCAGAATGCAAAACCCAGCACTAAACTCTGGTCTAGGGTGTGGGGTGGAGAGAGTTAACTGGTTAGAGAAGAAAGTTTCAAGAGTTGTTAGAATTAGTGTGTGGTGCAGTCCAAGAATTGTTGATTATAGAAGTCACCAGCTTTTAGTTCCTGCCTGTGGTTTTAATTAGTTTTAATGAATGTGAATCATGTGGTCCTCTACTGACCTGCTCGAGTTCATTACTCACTGGGTTGTCTGCAACTGGTTGTTTCAGGATTAACTGTCATGCTTAGGGAGACGAGCTCTTGTCACTCACACAGTGAGTGTGATTTTCTTCCCTGGGAATGAAATTCAGTCCATGCAGAGCATTTGGCTTCAGTGCTCAGTCTGTGTGCAATGACCCCTTGGGTTGTTTGAGAGGAAGACTCATGGATGCCAGGTGGGCGTAGACTCTAGATTTCATATACAAAGTGAAACCCCAGAAATGCCTAATCTGATATTTGGCTTATTAGCATAATATGCCAATGTATACTTACTGATTATAATGATGACATTTGATCTTATTAAAAAATGAGGGTGGGTAGATGAGTACTTAAAGAGTAGATTTAGTGCTTAAACTCAATGTAACATATTGTGGGACCATTTTCTAGGTGAGAGAAGGTCCCTTGAGTTGCATGATTCTCAAGTCTGGCTGTACTTTTGAATCACCTGGACAGCTTTAAAAAACTCCACATACAGGCCTCACCCCAAATCAATTATGTAAGAACTCCTAGGGTTACTGATTCTATAGGTCTAGGATTGGGCTCTCTCCTTTTAACTTTTTGTTTTGAAGTAATTTAAATCTTACAGAAAGGTTACAAAAACTCAATTATACTTTTTTATCTATATTCAACAATTTTTTTTACCTACATTCAACAATTTTTTTTACATTTTACAACATTTGTTTTCTCTATATATACTGATGTTTGTTCTGAAATATTTAAAAGTATGTATTTTTTTGTTTTTGACAATTTTTATTTTTAGAAAATTTATATTTTCCTAAGTTTATTGATATATTCGTTTTTTTTAAAAGATTTTTATTTATTTATTTTAGAGAGAGAGTAAGAGAGAGAGTGTGCACAAGCTGGGAGGGGCAGGGAGAGAGGAAAAAGCAGACTCTTTGCTGAGCAGAGATCCCAATGTGGGGCTCCATCCTGGGACCCTGGGATCATGACCTGAACCGAAGGCAAATGCTTAAATGACCAAGCAACCCACATGCTCCCTTACTGATATATTCTTGACATGTTACATATTTAAGTTTAAGGTGTACAATTTGATATACATATATATCAAATTTGATAGTTTGATATATATATATTATGAAATGATTACTACAATAAGGCTTTTTTAACACCTCCGTCCATTGACATAATTACCATTTTTTTGCTGTTGTGGTCATCATATTTAAGATCTCTCTTAACATTCAAATATGCACTGTAGTATTATTAATTATAATAATTACATTGTATATTAGATCCTATAACTTATTAACCTTATAGCTGGAAGACTACCTTTTGACCAGCATCTCTCCATGTCCCCCACAACCAGCCCCTGCCAAACACTGTCCTACTCTCTATTCTTACAAGTTCAGCTTTTTTAGACTCTACATGTAAGTGATGTACAATATTTATCTTTGTCTGACTTATTTCACTTAGCATAATACCCTCTAGGTCCTCTGTGTTGTCATGAAAGGCAGGATTTCCATCTCTATATGGCTGAATAATATTCCATTGTGTGTTTATACTACATTTTCTTTATTCATTATCTGTCAATGGACACTCAGGTTGTATCCAAGTCTTGGCTATTGTGACTAATGCTGTAGTGAATATGGGGGTGCAGTTACCTCTTTGAGATAGTGGTTTTATTTCTTGAGCTGTGTCTGCAGGAGATATCACTGGGTCATATGGTAGTTCTATTTTTTCATTTTTGAGGAACCTCTGTACCATTTTCCATGTCTGTACCAATTTATATTCCCACTAACAGAGCACAGGGGCTCCCTTTTCCTCTTATCCTCATCAACACTTGTTATTTCTTGTCTTTTTGACTTTAGCCATTCTGATAGGCATGAGGTAATATGTCATTGTGGTTTTTATTTGCATTTCCCTGATGATTAGTGAGGCTGAGCATCTACTCATTACCTGTTGACCACTTGTATGTATGTCTTCTTTGGAAAACATGTCTATTTAGGGCCTTTGCTTGTTTAAAAATTAGATTATTTCTTTTTTTTGCTATTGAGTTGAATGAATTTTTATTTATTTATTTATGATTTTATTTATTTATTTGACAGAGAGAGAGAGCACAAGTAGGCAGAGAGGCAGGCAGAGAGAGGGGGGGGAGCAGGCTCCCTGCTGAGCAGAGAGCCCGATGCGGGGCTCGATCCCAGATCCCTGAGATCATGACCTGAGCCAAAGGCAGAGGCTTAACCCGCTGAGCCACCGAGTTGAATGAATTTTTTATGAATCACCAAGTTGAATGAATTTTTTAAATGTATTTTGGATATTACCCCCTTATCATATATATGATCTGCATATATTTTTTCCTATGCCATAGGTTGGTTGTCTTGAAAATATCTTGTATATGACAGGCCTCTTTACCCAATAATTTTTCAGTGCACATTTCCTTAAACAAAAAATATTCTCTTCTATAGCCAAATTACAGCAATCAAATTAAGGAAAGTTAACATTTATATAATACTTTTATCTAATTTGTATATCATTCTGATTTTGTCAACTTTCCCAATAGTGTCTATGATAGTTAAAATTTTATGTGTCAACTTGGCTGGGCTGCAAGGTGCCCAGAGTTTTGGACATACATTATTCTGGGTGTTTCTGTGAGTATGTTTTTAGATGAAATTAACATCTAAGTCAGTGGACTGAATAAAGCAGATTGCTGTTTCTAGTGTGGTGGGCCTCATCCGATCAGATGAAGGTCTAAATTGAACAAAACAAAAAAACTCACCCTCACAGTACCAGAATAAGAATGAAGTCTTCCTGTCTCATGGTCTTTGAACTGGGACATCAGCTTTTTCATGCCTTTGGGCTCAAACTGAGACACCAGCTCTTCCTAGGTGTCAAGTAGGCTGTTAAGTAGGACCTATGCCATTGGGTCTCCAGCCTGCCAGCTTGCCCTGCAGATCCTGGGAGTTGCTAGCCTCCATGATTGCCTGAGCCAGTTCCTTATAATAAATCTCTTTTCACACACACACACACACACACACACACACACACATTTTCTTCTGTTTCTTTGAAGAATGTTAATACGGTGTCCTTAACAGAACTTTTTTCCCTAGTTCAAGATCATGTATTGCATTTAGTTGTCATGTCTTCAATCTTCTTTAAACTGGAAGAATTCTTCAGTTTTTCTTTGTCTTTCATACCATTGATTTTTTTTTTAAGATTTTATTTATTTATTTGACAGACAGAGATAACAAGTAGGCAGAGAAGCAGGTAGAGAGAGAGGAGGAAGCAGGCTCCCCGCTGAGCAGAGCACCCAATGCGGGGCTCGATCCCAGGACCCTGAGATCAGGACCTGAGCCGAAGGCAGAGGCTTTAACCCACTGAGCCACCCAGGCGCCCCACCATTGATGTTTTTTAAGAACACAAGACAATTATTCTACAGAATGGCCTTCTACTTGGATGTCTTTGATGTTTCCCTTGATTACATCTAGGTTATATATTTTTGGTGGAGTACTGCATATGAATTTCTTTTCCTTCTCACATTAAAAAAGAACACCTTAGCAGGTGATGTTACTTTTGATCACTTAGTTAAGGTGTTGCCTGTCTCCCCAGTCTCCTCTTAATATAATTTTTTTTTCTTTTAAAGATAATATATGTACTTTGTGGGACATTACTCTGAGACCATCTAAATAGCCTCTTCCTTTTACATTTTTTGCCAGCAGATTTGGTACCCATTGATGATTCTTGCCTGAGTCAATTTTTATTAAGCTGGTTGTTAAAATGGTGATTTTTTGAACTCTGTTCTTGCTTCTTTACTGGTTGGCATTTTACTGTAAGAAAGAGTTTCTGTTTCTGTTGTTTGTTTGTTTATTCCTTTGTTTATTATAAACAAGGGCCCACTGATTCTTATTGAATTCAATGGGTTATAATGTATTAGTCTCTGTATTTTTATTTTGAAATATTTTTTAAGGAGCTGTTTCTGGCTAACAGAAACATTGAGAGGAAAGTACAGAGATACCCCAAATATTCCCTCTGCCCCAGAAAGCCCCCCGTTAATCAAAATCACTCATCAGAGTGGGACACTTATTATAATTGATGAACCTATATTGACACATCATAATCGCCCAGACTCCATAGCTTACACTGGGGCTCACTCTTGATGATGTACATTCTATGGGTTTGGACAAATGTATGATGACATGTTTCTATTATGGTATTCTACAGAATATTTCCACTGCCCTAAAAATTCTCTCTACCTATTTATTCCTCCCTGCCCTCCATCCCCTGGCAACCACTGATCTTTTTGTTGTCTCCATAGTTAAGTTTTTTCCCAGAATGTCATAGAGTTGGAATCATAGTGTGTAGCCTTTTTCTTTTGTTTTTCTTTTACTTAGTAATATGCACTTAAGGTTCTTTCATGTCTTTTCATGGCTCGAGTACTCATTTTTTTAAAGCACTGAATGATATTGTATTGTCTGGATGGATCGTGGTTTATTTATCCATTCACCCAATGAAATACATCTTGGTTCCTTCCAAGTTTTGGCAGTTATGAATAAAGCTGCTCTAAACACACATGTGCTGGTTTTTGGTGTATTTATCTTGATGATAAAATCACTCTCGATTTTAACTATGAGAGTCTCATCAAGCTGGCTTCTGTGTCTTGTGGTTCTTCCCTCATGGTTTTGGGAGTGCTTTACTTTTTTCTAGCACAAGATATTCTGAATGCATTTTGAATTCTAGTTGTGAGATTCAGCTGTTTCTGCAAGGATCTCTGTTTCCTTTTAGGTAAGAAAAGGTATTGGGAAAGCAGGATCTGGGTGACATTATATCCTCTTGGTGAAGTCAAGCATTACAATGAGCATGGTGATGTATGAGCATGGTGATGTATGATTATGAGAAGAGATATTCCAAAAACTAGACTACTTCGGAGTACAGTTTGCTTACCAGTTGCTGAATCCAAGAAGTAAGAATACATTTAATTAAGAAGATAAACAATTAAATCCTTTTTTTAAAAAATATTTTATTTATTTATTTGACAGACAGAGATCAAAAGTAGGCAGGGAGGCAGACAGAGAGAGAGGGGAAGCAGGCTCCCTGCTGAGCAGAGAACCGGATGCGGGGCTCTATCCCAGGACCCTGAGATCATGACCTGAGCCGAAGGCAGAGGCTTAACCCACTGAGCCACCCGGGCACCCCAACAATTGAATCTTCTAGTTGATTTTTAGTTAAAGAAAAAGCATCCTTAGACTCAAGGAAGGGAAACTGCATTTCATAATCTGTGATTTTCTTACCAGGAAGAAGTGTTAGTTTTGTTACAAGAAACTGTCACAGTCCTGTACTTCTGCAAAATGAATGATACCATTTTGGTCTAAATCAGTTGCACAATGACCAAATCTTGGCTGTGACAAAATAGACTTGACATGTCACTATATTGCAGATAAATAGTTGAGGAATGGAATATTGATGCAGTTGATGAGTGGAAGAGATCATAGTTACCTCAGAATGGACGGCATGAAAAATGGGCCGCTCAGCTCTGTGCTGTAGGTGGGTCTTAAGCAAGTACCAAAATATTGCACCTCAAAGGAGGAAGAAACTTACGAGGTTAGCCACCAAGGAGTGAAATGTAGAAATGAAAAGCTCTGTCCAGAAAAATTCAGAAATAGTCTATTGAAATTTACAAAGAACAAAAAAGTTAAAAACAAAACAAAACAAACAACAACAAACAACAACAATAACAACAGTGACAAAAACTCCCCAAAAGTTGCTCAACTACGTGCAAATCCCTGCTGTTCAGAGAGCATCCACGGAAGGAGCCTTCAAGAGTCTAGGAATGAAATTATTCACCAATTCTTAACAAATTATTTTCTTTGAGATAAAGAACACATGTTATCATATTATGAAATATGAACATATATTAACATATATATGTTCTATATATATATAAATGAAACCTCACTGAGCCCTATGAGGCCTGTTGGCAGATGAGGGGTGGGGCAGGGTGTTGTGGGCGGAGGGTTGATGAATGGGAAGACTCAGGCAATGCATTTCACCATGAGGAAGAAAGCATTTCAGTTTTGACATCAAACAGGAAGTAACATTTCCTGCAAAAAGGGTAAAAATACTTTGGTACTGTCAAAATATGAAGAAGGCTGATGCTGATCACAGCAGCAAGAACAAAGACCGGACGTACTGAGGCTGGTTGGAGAAAACAAAGTCACTGACCCTCGCAGCCTTTTCTTTTGGCTGGTAGAGGAGGAAGCCAGTGTTTTACAGAGTTAGTGGAAGGCCAAGTGTAAGTCCATGGATCCTACCTGGTGCTTACTGGTACTGTAAGCAGTGGGTCAGCATCGCAACAGTGAAACACTGTGTGTCATTTGCTAGCAAACTTAGCATCAGACTTGCACAGGGCACACAGAAAAGATCACCAGGACAGAAAGGAGAGTGTAGATCCAGACAGAGTGCCGTCTGCTCTGATTGCTGTGGCTAAGGGGCTACTTCAGCTCCTTGTCGAATGGAAGTTGGAAAAAGCCTGCAGAACTTTTTTTTTTTTTTTAATTTATTTATTTGACAGATAGAGATCACAAGTAAGGAGAGAGGCAGGCAGAGAGAGAGGGGGAAGCAGGCTCCCCACTGAGCAGAGAGCCTGATGCGGGGCTTGATTCCAGGACCCTGGGATCAGGACCTGAGCCAAAGGCAGAGGCTTTAACTCACTGAGCCACGCAGGCGCCCCAGGCCTTCAGAACTTTTTATGTCCCATTGGGATTTCTTCTTAAGGAAGTGTGTTTAAGCCTTGTTATGTAGGGAGGCCAAAGCTCTGCCGTCCAACAGATGGATTTCACCTATAATTGTTACCTGTGGGAAGCTGTTTGGAGATCGGCCAACTCCCACCTGGTACTGACTCTTCAGGTGCTGAACACTAGGGTTTTGCTAACACTATGAAGCCAGAGATGTGCTTTTTGACAGAAATGAATGATCGGGCCTTGAGGTAGACTCACATTATGTGTTCAGTGCTGATTAGAACATAGATGCCTATGTAGTAGTTTGCACCGAGATTAATTTTTTAAAAATTTCTTTCTTTCTTTCTTTCTTTCTTTTTTTTAAAAGATTTTATTTATTTATTTGACAGAGATCACAAGTAGGCAGAGAGGCAGGCAGAGAGAGAGAGAGAGAGAGGAGGAAGCAGGCTCCCTGCTGAGCAGAGAGCCGGATGTGGGGCTCGATTCCAGGACCCTGGGATCAGGACCCGAGCCGAAGGCAGAGGCTTTAACCCACTGAGACACCCAGGCGCCCCTTTAAAAATTTCTTAAAGATTTATTCATTTTGGAGAGAGCGCGCACCTGTGAGAGTGCACCTGCAAGTGAAGGGAGGGGCAAAGGGAGAGAAACCCAAGCAGACTCCCTGCTGAGCACAGAGCCAGAAGTGGGGCTTGATCTTAGGACCCTGAGATCATGATCTGAGCTGAAACCGAGTCAGATGCTCAACTGACTGAGCCACCCAGGCACCCCCGTACTGAGACTATTATGGTCATGTGGGACACCCACATTTCTCCCTGATAGGGACTGAACTATACTCACCTAAAATTTGTATGTTGAAGCCCTACCCCCAGCGTGAAGCGGGGAGATGGGCCTTGGGGAGGTAATTGGAGTTAGATTTGGTCTTGAGGGTGAGGCCCGCATAATGGGATTAGTGGCTTTATCAAAAGGAGAGAAGAGAGCTCTTTCTTGCTTACCCTGTGATGACACAGAGTGGACACCGACTTCCCATAAACTGGGAGGAGACCTCTCATCAGGAACTGAATTGACCTTGGTCTTGGACTTTTCTAGCCTCCAGGCCTGTGAGAAATAATACCTTTAAGCCACTCAATCTGTGGTATTTTATTATGGCAACCCAAGCAGATGAATAAAACACTCCTGCAATCACATATGGGAAACACTCCTATTCAGAAACTGCTTTATTCATTTATTATAAAGTATCTTAGCAGAGGGACTAGGGGTAATTGAAGTCCTTGTACTTGATGAATTCTCCTTCTAACAGAAGTGTGGGGAAAATCAGTTGTTAATCAGCAAGTGATTGGATAACCATGGAATTAGCACGAGGGACAGTAGACAAGTTGAATGTTAAATGGATGGCCTGCTGCCGGTGGTAAAAATCCAAGGGGTACCTTTTTTCTCCCTCAGTTTTCAACTCAGTTGGTCATCTCTTTTCCTTCTTGAACCAGACCTCACTCTGCTCCGAAAACACCACACTCCCTGTTTTCTTCCCACCTCTCCACCTGCTCCCAGACTCTGCCACCAGTCCCCTTGGCTTGCTGTCTTCCACTGGCCTCAACATCCTGTTCCAAGCAAACGTGTGTATTCACTGGAACAGGTCTCTCCTGCCTTTTCCCTTTTCTCATGCTTCTCTTCTTCTTTCTCAAATGTTCACCTTCTTCTCTTCCATTCAGGAAGATCAGCTCTTTTTAAAGAATCAGCTCAAGATATGCTTCCCTGGTAGAGTCTCTACAAAGAGGTTAACTTGTATTTAAATCTCTCATACTTAACTTTTCAGACTGGGGAAGGGTTATGGGAAGTCATTACACTGAATGTGTTACAAATACATGCAACAGTGTGGATGAAACTTGGAAATAAGTTGGAATGGAAAAGGAAAGAGAAGCATACATGCAATATACTATTTTCTAAAGCTCAGAAACGTGTTTAAATGCTATGAAGTTTGTAAGCCTGATGATTCACAGACCTGTACCCCTGGGGCAAATAATACATTATATGTTAATTTAAAAAAGTGTGTGGTTACATGTAGATGTGTACACACATACACACATACCACAATATAAAAGATAGGAATTGTAAGCACAAAGTTTGGCATAGTGATTTTTTCTATGGGGTGGAAATCAGGGTCCCCGAACACGGGACTAGAATCTAGACTGAGAACACAGGTGGATACAGTGGTGAGGGTTGTGTTGTAGTTAAGCGGGGGTGACTCTGCTTATAACTTATAATGCTACATATATTTTTTTGTAAGTATCAACTACTACTGAGTAAAACATAAGAAAAAGTTTTATTTATCTTGTGTCAGTTGTAACATTTACCCAAAATCTAATAAATTACTTCATATTAAAAAAGATTCTACACAACTTAAGGGGGTGGCACTTGAATGGACTAGCTAGAGGCCCAGAGAAGGGCTGCCAAGGCACATGTCACTTTACCAGCTGCTTTGGGTGGGGCTGGAGGACACAGGATGGAGAGCCACAGTGCCACTATGTTGTCATAAGCAAGCTATGTTGTCATAAGCAAGTTCCTCATTTTCCCCCATCTGTAAAATGGAGGTAATACTAAATCCTACTGTCTAGGGTGGTTGTGAGGGTAAAATATATTAATGTATATAAATTGCTTAGAGAATGTCTGGCATGTAGTAAGAAGAAAGTTAAATGATAGCTATTTTTATTTGTGGGGAAAGTTATAGGGGTATGGTCTTCAGCTTCGAAATAGGAACAGAAATCAGAGTATCATTTTTTAAAATTAAATTTTACTTAGTTAACATACAGTGCAATATCGGTTTCAGGAGTAGAATTCGGTGATTCATCACTTACATACAACACCCTGTGCTCATCACACAAGCGCTATCCCTTAATGCCCATCACCACCCACCTAGCCCATCCCCCATCCACCTCCTTCCAGCAACCTCCAGTTTGTTCTCTATCGTTAAGAGTCTCTTATGGTTTGTTTCCCTCCCTCCTTTTTTTTTTTTTTTCCTCCCTTCCCATATGTTCATCTGTTTTCTTTGTTAAATTCCACATATGAGTGAGATCATCTGGTACAAAATCAGAGTTTCATGATAACAGACATAAATTAACCAAACTTGCATGAGAAGAATATAGACCCTATGGCTAACTTATTAGTACCCAAAGGGTGGTAACTTTTTCCAGTGATAGAATGCTTGTGTCTGTTATCCAGAGCATCTATTTCCCTGGTATTGAGTGACCTAGAAAATTCAATTCAATTTTACTGTCAAAAGAATGTTTGAGGTCATGAATTCAAGGGGAAAAAAAAAGAGAGGGAATATTTATTCTAGACCACTGTGAAGCTTGTTGAATTAGATTCCACTACCCAGATAAGCTCCTTTTGGTCATATTCAGTGTCCTCACCTGGAAAGTGCTGGAAAACTGTCACCTTAGGGTCTTATGGTTTCTTCAGGTTTCATTTTTCTTCCATATTTATGTTGACTAGCTATCCTTTTTCCCGATTGGTCACGGTGCAGTTGGTTAACATCAGTTTAGTGAAACACGATTGCAGACTTCTTTTTCCCTGAGAGGAGAACTACTTCTCTTTGAGTTTGTGTTTCTGGTGTCTGCAGTTACACGTTTGCAGACATTCTTTGTAGAATTCTTTGAACTCTAGACAAAGCAAGGCTAACGTGTTTTGTGGAAGGGGCATGTATGTGGAGGTCTTGGGCCTGAGCATGTATTCTGTGAAGGTCATGGTTGTCCCTCTTAGTCCCAGAACTCTGTTTCCCATCCAGCCTTTTCCAGAAGTTCTGAAAACTGACATGAGGAAAGCAGAAGCAGGTGCAGAGAAGGAAGAGAAAAGATAGGTGATAATTAGATGACTTCAGAGAAGCAGGGCTGTGAGTAAGGTATAAATCCCTTTTGGAGGGATTTCAGGGAGGAAAAAAAAGATACTCCTCTTCTGAATTTGTTTTGTTTTTCGATAACATTTTCCAAATAGTTATATTTGCTGTAAATTCCCTCTGTTCCTCTGGGAAAAAGAATGAGTATGCATCCCTTGTCCCCAAGCCATTCCTGATGCTACTTTATGAAAACAGCAGCAATGAGTTATTACTTGTGAATTTTACTGGCTGACTCCTGGCAGTAATTTTATTAACAGGTTTTCAGGATCTTCTTCAGTATTTCTTCAGGAATAGCTTGGAAGGATCATGGGATGAAAGTAATAAAGAGACCCTTGGGATAAAGAGATGGGGACCACCATCCAGGGCCTCTCCCAAAGTGCTCCTGGAGAGTCATCAAGGCCTGAGTACCTTTGTCCTGTTGGTTGATCAAGTAGTCTCCCCTGGGAGAAGGGAGACTGACAAGCTGTTTATGGTGTGACTAGGAGGTGCTAAAAGGACTTTCAGAAAATATCATCCTCACTGGCTTGACATGAAGCTATCATTAGAATGACTCTAATGATGGTTTCCAGAAAAACCTTTAATCAAAATAAATGTTGCCTTTGAGGCTATAGCACAGGAGCGAATGCCTGCTTGATTATAATATGTCCAGTCGGGGGAGCTGTAAGTTAGAAGGGACTGGGACATGAACCAAGAATGAGGTCAGTCTATTTTGCCGGAATGTGTAGGAAAAGGAGTGACGGGAGAGGGGAGCAGGGGTGGCTTTGCCATTGCCCTCCCCAGCAGAGGACTGTCGATCTGAGTGGCAGATGAAGGACAGGGGTGGGAGAGCTGTGAACTGAAGGCCAGCTGCGTCACAGTCTTGTCTCCATTGAATGGGGTGACTCTTTACTCTTAAAGCTATTGATTTTGCCTATATTAAAATGATATTGCAAATGAACTAGCCAAGCCCTCGATATCTGTGCAAAGACCATCACTGAACTTCAAAGGGGGGGTAAAGGTGTTTTTTTGTTTTTGTTTTTGTTTTAAGTTTTCTAAATCCTACTGGGCATTTGTTTTCATCTCCTGGTAAGAAAACATGTTCTATAGCATGGCTACATTAAACTAATGCCTCTTGGGTGTCATTCCAGTCAATTAGGACACTTCATTTCAACAAGCCCTTTCTCCAGTTCAAAGTTGTTTTCACACAGTCCAGTTTATGTATTTTTCTGATCCATGGCTTCCCATATCCTGAGTATTTCTCATTAGTTTCAGGAAAGGCGGGAGAGAATCTCATGAAGTCATCACAACAATCTTGAGTGGTCTTCTGGTCTGCAATCTTTTTTAATTAAAATGGAACAAACCTATTCACAATGAACCATAGGTTTTTCAATCTCCTTGGGAAGAAATGTCTTTCTTTTACTTAACATTGATAATTTTATGAGTATGTGCCTTATCTAAGATTCTGTAAGCTCATAGGAGTTTTTTGTTTGTTCATTCGTTTGTTTTTTAAGCAGTATAAAATCTGGCCATTACCAGGTGAACTGTTAATAATTTCACTTTCTATAATTCTGAAATTTAGTTCCTGTGGGATTGCTAGTATTATTTTTACGGTGTTACACTACATACCAAAAAGTAATATATCTCCACATGACTTAAGGGACTTGATATTTGACATAAAATTATACTCATGTACAGTTCTGAAGCTGTGTACAAAAAAGATGAAACTGAATCATGTCATTGAATACAGTACATTTTCTCCCCAAATAAATTGATTTTAGATGAATTCCCTTCATCTCTTCCACCCTGCTGGGCCTGGCTGCTTGCTGTGAGACACGGCTAAGTAGGAAGGAGGCTGTTGTTACTTGATGGCAAATTAATTCAACAATTTCAACAAACATTTATCGAATGCATGCTATATGCCAAATATAATACTACATGCTAGGCATACAAAGAGGAATCAGGTATAGTCTTTGCCTTCAAGAAGTTCACTACCGAATGAAGCCGAGAGATGTTTATAATGAACTACAATGTGATATCGTAAGTGCTGTATTAGTGAAGATGCAAAGGGAACAAATGGAAAGAAGAGATGTATTTTGTTGAGTGACATCTGCTCTGGTCTTTGACTCTTAACAAGCGGGTATCACAGAAAGGATGCTTTAGGCAGAAGGCAGCAAATAAGAGCAGCATTTTATAGACTTTGGGATAATTGCTGGGTTTCTGGCTACCTAATCAGGTATCTGGGAAACCTAATCTGGGTTAGGAACAGAGATTGTGCTTTAAACCCTCGTGTAAATTTGTAAAAATTAACATTTATATATAATGTTTTATAATAGACACAGTGCTTTCCCATGAATTTTATTATTTGTGCCTCACCCAAACTCTGTAAGATAAAAGAATCACAGGAATTCCTCTGCTTAACCAACTTTTAATTATAAATCTTCCCTAATCCAAACAGAGCTCCTCTGGAGAATAGAAGCATTTCAGTTCTGTGTTCCACCAACAGATGGCGATGGTAGGTTTGCACTGTGTGGCTCTGCTGGTCCTCTGTAGTTGCTCAAAGTCAGTCCTGGGTGAGGTCTTTGTGCTGTTTTGAGTATATCACAAGTATGATTAACTGCGTCATGTGCAGTAAGTACAGAGGCGGAGAGAATGGGCCAGGTGCCTGTCAGATAAGTATAGCAGATGCCTCTGGTGTCCCTGTCATGTCCCCTCAGTCCAATTTCTGTTCCCACCGCAGCCATAGTGCATGGTTCAGTGCAGACATAGACTCCCCTCATATGCTAGTGTCACCCTCAAGGATGCCATATGTTCTATCCCAGAGCTTCCCTGGACTGGCGGGAGCTTGCTCAGGCAGCACCCAAGTGCAGCCCCAAGTGCAAGGAAGTTCATATCTGGAAAACAACTCTTGCCTAATGGTGGAAAGGAGCCTGTGGTTAACCGGTCCAGCCTCCTGTCTTTCTAGTGGACAGTTAGGGGATGCATTCCTAATGGTCCTGGCAGAATGGAGCCCCCTCTTCTCCAGAAGCTACTTCAGTAGTACATCCTTTTGTTGGCTTTTCTTTGTTTTCTACCTTACTTGGTTACACGAGAGAACATCTACCTAGAGACTGTCTTCTTTAGAATATAAACTCCATGAAGGCAGGAATCTTGCTTGGAGCTTCAGAGAGTTTGGCAAAGAGTAGGCAAAGAAGGACCTGTGGACTGAACTAATAAATTAACACATGCATGGCAGCATGGAGGAAAAGAATGTATTTGGAGGGGATTATGTATAGTTGGCTCTGAAGGTACAAACTAACGGTCTTATGTTATAGAAATGCACTGGCGCCTGCAAAAGCAAATCTCCTTCTGGCCACCATGAACTATGAACAGGTGAACTTGGAGCCTAACTTGGTGAGTTGGGCCAAGTGACTTTCGTGAGGTATGGGAAACTGGCCCAGGGTGCATAAATTCAATAATGCTCACCAAAGATACCAAGTCCTAGTTCCTGGAACTTCAAATGTTATCTTATTTGTAAAAAGTGTCTTTGTAGATGTCATTACTCTGAGGATCTTAAGATAACTGGAGTGTCTAGGGGGTCCTAAATGCCATTGTGTGTGTCTTTATGAGAGAGAAGCAGCAAAGAGAGAAGACACACAGATGCGCAGGGAAGGGAATGTGAGGTTGGAGCTCGGGGAGATGTGGTCACAGCCAAGGAATGACACAGATGCCAGAAGTGAGAAGAGGCAAGGAACGGATTCTCCTCTGGAACTTCTGGAGGGAGGGCCACCCTGCCGACACATCGATTTTAGATTTCTAGCCTCCAGAACTGTGAAAAAATAAGTATCTGTTGTTTTAAGGCATTCAGTGTGGGGTAATTTGTTTCAGCAGCCCTAGGAATTAGACACAGAGGCCCAGTGAATTGACCATCACCTATTCTAAAGAGTCAGAAAAGGAAAAATGCTACATGGGTCAGCAGACAACCTTGTTGGCACCCTCAGATCCTTGGCAAGATTTATTCATGGAAAACTAACCCTTATTCTTTCTCAAATAGCCTTCCTGAAAGACCAGAGGCAGGGTAGAGGTGACTGTCTCAGGAGGGCATCAGGGGCGATCACCCAAGGACACCATGTTAGGACTTGGCGCGCTAAGCTTTGGTGTTAGCCACCATCCGTGGCTGCTCTCCTGACCCACCACTAGTAAAGCTTTTAAAACAAAAGACTTCTGGGTTTTTTGAAGTAAATTAAAGTTCAGAGAATTACCCAAGGAGCCTAATTTGGGGGAAAAACTCCACACTTAGAATAACTAGAAATATTCCTTCTTCTCTTTCACCCTCCTAGCCTATGCATGACCAAAGACACTGCATTTCACACACTACCCCAAAACACCCCCTATGCACACACATCCCTCACTTCACTACAACACACACATGCGTGTACACACAGGTGTAGTGAGAACACTGACCAGTGTGCCACTACAGAATATCTAACAACCAAAATGTCTATCAGCAGGTGAATGGCTAAACAAATTGTGGCATACTGTGTAACAGATATCACTAGGCAATGAAAGAGAGTGAACTACCAATTTGTGCAACAATATGGATGAATCTCAACAGTATTATGTTGAGTCAAAGTAACCAGACATAAAGCATATGTGCCACATGCCTCCACTTACATGGAGTTCTTGAGTAGGTGAAACTGATCTATAGCAATAGTGGATTAGTGGTAGCCTGGGGCTGGCTTGGCTCGAGTGCCAAGAAGTATAAGGGGCATTTGGTGCGATAGGGATGTTCCATATCTGGGCAGTGGTATTGATTAGCTGATCACACGGTCATACACAAGTATCAAAACACATAGGACTTGCACACATAATACAGTTGCATTTTATTTTATGTAAATTATAGGTTAATAAAGTTGATCTAAGAAAGAAAGCAAAAATATCTTTTGTGCCACTTTTGGCACAGATGTTCTGGCAAAATTATATTGTATGAAAGCTCAGATATGTTTTTATGAAGTCCGATTTCCTTACATATTTTATGTTATTAGGATAATAACATAAAATGTTAGACTACAGTAACAATGGGCTTAACGATGCTCCCAAATTAGAAACATTTATACATGTAAATTCTTTTTGAATTGTTTATAAATTTTGAATATAGCATCTATTTTTATTCTCAAAGTAAAGTTTGTCATAGGCTTAAAAACATCCATGATTCTGGGAATGTAAATAAGTAGCCCACTCATGATATTTTTAAGGCATTTCTAGTCATTTTGCCTGCAGGAGATACATACACACATTCCCCATGTTTTTCATACGTCTTAACTTTTAATGTTGTTTGTTGTCATTAGGGGAAGAACAGTGGTTCTCAAACTATCCATTTCTCGGGGTACCATTATATTTTTAATAGCAAGTTAAAGGAGTATAGATAATTCCAAAACAAAAGAGATCCACAAATTAGGCACAGGATGAACCTTCTATTATGTGTAAAATTATCAGCTCAATTCAAGTAAGCATGAGGTGTAAAATGGGACACACCATTAAAAAAAAAACAACCACCAAAATCCAGGCGCTCACTCGTTATTTTTGTTTCAGATAGATTCCAGGATTGTGAAATAAATGTAAAACTGGATGAATGCAAACCTTTTCTCAACTAAGCCCAATAAAAAATGTAATTAGTTAAGTGTATTGTATCCCTGGGGAGTGTGCCTGGGGAAATGAACGAGTTGCTTGGAAAGTTATAAAAGAAGTTGAAGACTCAGTTCCTTCTTGGGCCGTGGTTTAAAGATGAAGTTGAAAATAGAAGATACTTGACATTTGTAATTTAGCATCATGGCTGGCACTGGAAATCAGACTGTAAGTGAGGGTGCTGGTAAAGGCCATTTGCAGTGGGCACTAGAAATCTGGCAGGCAGGGTGAAAAGGACAGAGCTGGCCAAACAGCAGGAACAGCGACTCCACACATTCCACCGCTGCCTGGTTTCTTCCCAGAGCCTGAGATGCGGGCTGGGGGTGTGGGTCGGCTCCTCACTTCCCTGTCTTCTTCCCTTTCCTCCCCAGCCCCGCTGCCATGACAGCTGGTATAATGGTGGCATTTCTAAGCGCCCTTAGAGCAAGTCGAGGTCTCTTGTTTACATTTGTGTCTCCAGTGACAAGAAAAGTATCTGACCTGGAACAGCTGTGAAATACATAGGTGTTTAACAACTCAATGGTGAGAGCTACAGATGAGCAAATGCTTCTGCTCTGGGTAATGATACACGGAATGATCATGGCCGTGCTGTAGCTCACACCATGGGAAACAGGCTGCACGCGCAGGTGGGCAGTGGCAGAGATGAGGGCCATGTGGGGAAGCTGGGGAACCTCAGCTAGATGTAAGACAGACTATAAGTAGAGCTGAAGGCGGGCAATAGATGGGATGATTTCTAAAATTCTAAAATTTTATTTATTTATTAAAAGAATTTTTTGGGGGCGCCTGGGTGGCTCAGTGGGTTGGGCCTCTGCCTTCGGCTCAGGTCATGATCTCAGGGTCCTGGGATCGAGCCCCACATCGGGCTGTCTGCTTGGCAGGGAGCCTGCTTCCCCCCCTCTCTCTGCCTGCCTCTCTGTCTACTTGTGATCTCTCTCTGTCAAATAAATAAACAAAATCTTAAAAAAAAAAAAAAAAGAATTTTTTTACAGGGTTGTTTTAAATTTAGTCATTTGAGACAGGGAGAGTGTGAGTGCACCAGCAGGGGAGGGGGGAGGTCAGAGGGAGAAGCAGGCTTCCTGTTGAGCAGGGAGCCCAATGTGGGGCTCGATTCCAGGACCCTGGGATCATGATCCGAGCCAAAGGCAGCCGCTTAACCAACTTAGTCATCCAGATGCCCCTTATTTTATTTTTTTAAAGATTATTTATTTGAGAGAGCGAGAGAGAGAGTGAATGAGCAGGGCGGGGGAGTGGAAGGGTCAGAGAGAGAGAATCTCAAGCAGACTCCCCACTGAGTATGGAGCCTAGTGTGGGGCTCGATCTCATGACCTTGAGATCATGACCTGAGCTGAAATTAAGAGTCAGGCTTAACCAACTGAGCCATCCAGGTACCCCTAAAATTCTAAAAATTTAAACTTCTACCATAGAGAGAATAAATGATAATCAGACATATCTGTTCTGTTCTCTCACCATGTTCATACTTCACTTATAGAAGAGTTTTACTTAATTTTTTAGGGAAGCATAGGTTAGAGGATTCAAATACTGGTCAAGCAGAGTATCCTGATGTCCACTTCTGTGAAGTATATAAAATATTTTTGTTTCATGATTTATCACCAAAATTTATAAGTAAAAGCCTACATTTAAACAATGTTAGTTATACTGACAAGCTAATGTGAGGAAAGGTAACTATTCTTTAGATTACCTTCAACTATGTCCACATATTTAATAAAAAGGTCATTGTCGAATGCACAGTATTGGGTAGAAAATTGGTGAGTTAAATGCCATCCATTCTGTAAATCTTTGTTCTCATAGAGCTTCCATGTAGCAGACTCTGGTCAGTGATCATGGTGGAAAGGTGTGGTTCGATATGTACACATACTGAGCGTGCAGACATGCACATCTGTTCTTGGCTCAATGTAAGTTGATCTGACATCAAGGAGATTCAAATCCATAGACTTGACATACCCATTTTGGTATGCATACATTTCTTTAAATGTAGAAATGGAGATTAGGTGTATTTTCACTCGTGTTGTGCCCAACTGATACCAGTAACTTATTTTGAAATGTGATGAGAACCACACAGTTATGGAAACATAGTTATGTTTTAAAATCGAACAGTTGCCTGCAAATTACAGACAGTGTTTAGGAAATAACTCACTGAAATCAAAGACGTCATATGCATAATTATATGGTACATTGTGCACCTATCAATTGATAATTCAGCCAACTAGTACATTATATACGACACAAGTACTGCATTTAGAAGAGATAATAATGAAGCAGAAGCCTTGTAAAATATGGTATGCTTTCATTAATGTTTAAAATGAAACAGCCTTTCTAATAGGCTCACTGAAATCACACAAAAAATACTCACTGAAATCAATACAAAAAAGTTTTTCCCTTTGAGCTAGTATGCTTAAGAATATTTTGTATTTGAAATTTTAATATTTCTTAAGAATCCAGCTGTATAATAGCCAATAGGATAGATCTGATGACTAATCACACGACTATTAAACAAACTTGGATAACTGATCCAGTGGCCTCAAAATGTTTTATTTCCTTCTGAAATATCCTTTTGTCCAGTAGTCAGACTCTTTCTTCTCCATGTGTTCTATTATGAATTCACTTTACTGACATCAACACATTCTTGTTCTGGCAAAATGACCAGCTTCTCTTAGAGGCGAATTGTAAGAAATCAAACTTGCCAATGTCCCCATCTTTCAGTTCTCTGGTTTTTCTCATTTTCTTCTTTGCTATTTATTAAATGCCTTCAGCAATCTATTCTTTGTATGGAATTTCTCTTTCAGAATGAGGGCTTTGTACTTGAAATGCTAGAATATTTTTTTAGAATACATTTAATACAGTACGCACACACACATGCACACACACACTCTTTCTTGCTTGAATTCCAATGTCGGAATAACTAGAAATTGATTAAATATGTATGAATGTTAGAAAACTAAAAGAAGACGGTGCTAGGAAGATATATGTGTTAGAAGGCAGCGAACTAAAAAGCCCTAGACTCAAAATAAACTTGGGATCTATTCTTGACTCACCTAAGTACTTTCACCCATTAAAAGTAGCCCAGTGGACTGCAGGTAGCAGAGAAAAGAGGAGCATCAGGTATTTGATGAACCTGGCTAGCTCATCTACGTTGGAGAGTCAGCCCTTTCAGAGCCCGGATAAATCAGAATCTTCAAAGAACAGAGGCAATAGCATTTTATAGGTGCTAGGATCAAAAGCTTTCTCCTCCAGGGAAAAATTGCTCTATTATTTTCCATTTCTAGCCTTGGGGCTAGAATTCAGATTGATTCTCCCATGAGCATCGTCTGGCCAGAGCCTTCTGCAAAAAGGATTTCACTCACCTGATTCCTTTATATAACTTTGGGCCTCCAGTGGTGGCTTCAAATTTTAAGACCTCGGTCGAGCAATTGCAGAAGCATCCCTGGGATGTACTGTCTCTTAGAGTATTTTAGTTTTCAAATCCCTGTACATAGAGATTTATGGGCTGTTATGGAAAATTTTTTTAAATGAAAGGTGTGTATGTATGTGTGTGTGTGAGAGAGAGAGAGAGAAAGAGAGAGAGAGAGAAATATTGGTAAATAATTTTCTAGTTTGTTGATGGGATATGAAAAGATAAGTATTCACCATTTATTTATTTATTTACTTAAAAAGATTTTATTTATTTATTTGACAGACAGAGACCACAAGTAGGCAGAGAGGCAGGCAGAGAGAGGAAAGTAAGCAGGCTCCCTGCCAGGGGGCTCAATCCCAGGACTCTGGGATTATGACCTGAGCCGAAGGCAGAGGCTTTAACCCACTGAGCCACCCAGGTGCCCCCTAAGTGCTCACCATTTAATTCCACAAGTGTCTATGTCTCCTTTTACCTGGAGTCAGTCAGCAAAATCATGATTGAATGGATTTGCTATTAGATCCATATATGTTTACTCAGGAGAGATGAAGTGCATTTGCTACCTATCACATACCTTTATGATTGTGACTTCATGTATGTCTTCTTATAATTAGCAAAATATGAACATAGTGATTGTCTCTTTGCTAAGATCATGCCATTAAATATTAGGCTCCTGTGTAAAAACTTGCAAGGGATTTTTTTTTTTCTCCTTCTCTCAATGACAAGCTATCAGACTCCAGAAAGGGAATTTCTTCATTTTAGAGTCTTCTGAACATACAATCCAGGGGATGATGAAATAGAGCTTTTTATTCGACTGTTCAGAGGAGGGTCCTGCAATTAACACAATTTGAATTTATTTATAATGGATGAGGAACTTAAAAAATGACCATTACTCATTTCAAGGTTTTAAAGTGGCAACATATTCTATAGCTGAGAAATGAAGGAATTGACTAGGTAAAAATGCTAGATGAGGTCAAAATATATCTGGTAGGTATGTAGGAAGATGCCATTAATTTAGTGTTTTTCCCAAGCGGCAGGCTCTGTGCTATATCCTACGAGATAGCTATTGTGACCTCCATTTTATAGTGAAGGAAAGAGTCCTAGAGGTCTCAAGTGATCTGTCCAGCAATCACTAGCTCATAAATGACAGAGAAGTGGGTTTCAGTCTTGGTTTGCATGATTCCAGACTTGTGCTTAGTAAGTGCTTTACTCCAACAGACCATTATAGTTTCAAAGTTTGGCAGTAGCTTGCTGATGCAGAAATATCCCCCCTCTCTGAAAAAAATGACTCAGTTCTGTTAGGATCAAAGCAAGAATAGTGCTCATGAATAATCTATGTGGTTATTTTCATGGGCTTTATAATAATTTTGGATTAACCATATTATAGTTGCTTTAATTAATCAGCTCCCTTGAGGAATGGGGAAATCAGCCTTTCAAGTAGGTTTCTTAGGAATTTATAAAATTTAAACCTAAAAAGAAGACCTTAAAGATTCTCTGACTAGATCCTCCCATTTTATAGATTCAAAGCTTTAGGGGTTTCTGTTTGGTCCTAACATATGCGGTCCTAACATAGCAGTCTGCTGCTGCATGTTTGTCTATGTTGGAGGTGAAAAGGAGATCGTTACATTCATTAGGAGAAAATATATAAAACTGTGTTGCATCTGAGAGACTCCCATCAAAAGGAAATGAAAACAGAGTCTGTGAGGGAATTAAGACGAGTCTGCTTCTCCATGTACACTGAGCCTGTCAAATCATGACTGAATTAGTTTTCTGTAAATTTCCTATGCATACTTCCTAGGATCAGTATATTTTCAGTCTCTATCACACCTTTCTATATGTGAATTTAATTTCATTGTCTTTTTTAGATTTATTTATTTGAGAGAGAGAGAGAGAAGGTGAGCATGTATGACTGGGAGGAGGGGCAGAGGGAGAAAGAGAATCTCAAGCAGACTCCCCACTGAGCGCAGAGCCTGACGTGGGGCTTGATCTCACAACCCTGAGATCATGACCTGAGCTGAAATCAAGAGTTGGAGGTCTTAACTAACTGATCCACCAGGCACCCCCAAATTTCATTGTCTTATTTTGGCTCACTAATTATGCAAGTTCTTGGAGTATAATAATCTTTTTCAAAAAAAATCAAAACATTCCTGGAATTCTCATATGATAGTAGTGTTTTCAGCATTCACTAATTGAGGAAATAGAAAATTTCAAAAAGTTTTTCCTAAATCAATAAATCTTTTAAATAAATTTGTGTTTCATGAGTATCAAAAGCATCTCCAGACATTTGAATAACAGTAGCACAGTAAGAGAAATCTTCAGTATGTAGACAATGTCTGATGTACAATGGATTCTTTTAGGTTCTTCATCATTCATTCAGTCATCACATCAAATTTTCATTTAATGTGTATTGACAAAGCATGTGCTAAATGCCAGACACTGTGTAAAGCAGCGGGTGTAGAGAGGAGGCCAACCAGGTTGGTTTCTGGCTTCCTGGAGCATCAAGTATGCATGTGCAATGGAGCAAGTTTATAAGGTATAAGAACAGCGTGAGTCCTGGCACTTGACCCTCATTTAGGGTTCAGAGAATGCTTCTTGAATCAGTGACCCAGCTGACACCTGAAAGATTTCAGGTTTTACAGAAGTTGTAGGAGAATGGGTGCAGTGCTAAGGGAGCTATTGGCTACAGACCTAGCTCTCCTCCAGAGCCATCTTCTATGGAGTAATAAAAACATATGCTGCAATCCCACTGTTCTCCATAGAATGGAGGGAATCATTGAAACCAGGTTAAATAGTTTAGCTAGGCCCGGGGAGGGCAAGGGACTATCAGCGTATAGAATTTACACTTCAGAAATTCTTAAAATGGGTTTCCCAGTATAGATGCACTCAGTCTATGAGTCCAAAACCCAAGGAATGTGCTTTCTCCAAATGGAAAAGGTCCTGCTGAGTCCCTCCCATGGGTAAAAGCTAGCCTTTGCTCCAAACACCTGGTAGAACTCTCATGCAGTCATTTATTTAATCAACAAATATTTGATAAGTACCTTCTATGTGCTAAGAAGTCTTCTAGGCACTGAGGATATATAAAAATCCTTGCGCTCAAGGTTTACATTCTAGTGGGTAGGAAGAAAGAGATAAATATGAAACATATAAACTGGTGCTAAGTGTCATGAAGACAAGGTATATTAAGCAGAGGAAAGGTTGAGGGCATCGTGGGAAGGGATGCTCTTGGGTATAAAGCGGGCCAGTGAGGTGTCTCTGACCAAATGGCATTTCCCCTGATGCCTGGAGTGAGCAAGAAAGTTCCATTGCTACATTGTGGGTGGGGTGGGGGGGGGGGAGTCCACATTTCCCACATCCCGTTAAGTCAGAGAGAATAATATGACCTCCTGTTTCTATTCTAAGGCCTACTCTCTAAGGTCACATTTTCTTCCCATGATTTGCTGCTTCCTGGGATGACCAACAGCGTTAATATTTATTGCATTCAAGAGAAATCTGAAGGGAAGAACTAGTTTGTGAAGGTCTTTCGACCTTATCTAGCTTCTAACAAATCTCTCGGCCCGGTATACCAGTTGCAAGTGTTTGCTGACACCTATAATAAATTCTTATAACCTTTGCTACTTTAAGGACAATTTTTTGACCTCACAGTGTGGTTTTATTTTATTTTTTCCAGTGTTATGGTCCCCTAAGAAAAACATGGAGTAAATAGAACAGACAAGTTAGTCATTAGGGTCTGCTCAAAAATGAAATTTCTCTCACTGTGCTTATTGTTTTTCTCTGCCGGCTTGAACTTAGCCTTGGTCACGTGACTTCTTTTGGATAATAAAATGTGAGCAGAATGACTCATGTTTGCTGCTGCCATGAAGAAGTTTAAGGGTCATTTATAATTCACCATGTTTTTTTCCTGCCTCTGAGATCACAGAAAACACATGTTGAGAAAGAATCTTCTCTTAGCTGGGTTCCTGAGTGCTAACACTGAGCAGAGTTCCTTGGCTTATAGGTGATAGAGTGGGCAAGAAATAAACTTTGCTGTTTTAAAGCCATGGAAATTTTAGTGTTTTCGTTCGCATCCTTCGACTTAGCTCATCCTGGCGGATTCAGCAGGGGAGGGAGTATTCTGGTTCCGCGCACAAGGCTTGAGTGCATAAGGCTTACCTGACTGTAAGCGTTTACCTGTAAAAGATTGCACCTGAGCTCAGAACAATATTTTCCATGGAAGGAGGAGTGACGAAAGTATGCCTGGGAAAGAACTGGAGGCCTAGGCCAGGAGTAACCAGATCTTACATCAAGCTAATGAGAATGAAATGATATCAGTGGTTTTTACTGCAAAGATGGGGAAAAAATGGGGTGACTATTAGGATGCCAGTAAGGTCCCTTAAGAAACACTAGGCACATGGCAGAGTATTTCTTTTCTATGTTATCTGATATAGCCTGCTAGGGTTAGGGTGGCAAACTAATACCGCTGCTGGGCGATGGACAAGTCCATTCCTCTCTAACGCACCCCATACCCCAGTACGGGATACTTTGCTGAATATTTTACATTTGCTCTACCGGAAGCACTCTGTGTCCTTGTCTGTGCTACTTTCTGCACAGGGAATCTGACCTGTGTGGGTTGCCTTGATCTCTGGGCAGTGGGAGGTGCCATCAGATGGTCAGTAACGACAGGAGACACTACAGCTGTACTTGGTCTACTGTCTCTAAATCACTGGCAAGTTGTTGTGGGTTGGTTGTAACCTTCTACCCAAAGCCACAGCCCCTGAATGTTGATCCCCTCCAGATGGCCATTTTCTCGGGGTGCTGGTAACTGCTCCCTCTTGTCCTGCATCTGGCTGAAGTGTCGTAGTAACACCATGCTGTTGCTGGCCTGGACACTGCAGCATTTCTTGTTGGTTTTCCTAAGCCTTGCCCACACTTTGGTAAATGATCGCTTTAACGAACTGTCCTTAATTACTCCATTTGATTGTGCCCTTTGTTCCCTACCAGGAGACTGACTGGTAGAGGCACCTGTTTTTGGATTCTCTTCTACTGCTTTCTTTTCCTCTACCTTCCCTAATGCAGTCATCATAGTCCTTGTCTTCATGCTTGAGAGACTCAAGATTACCCTAAGTCAGAGTCATCATTTATTCTGTGGACTTACGTGGTCTTCATGCACAAAGGACTCCCTGTGTTCTACCAGGATATCAGAATTTTCGAGGTGGGGAAGCCAATTAGGCCCTTACTGGCATCCTTGCTGTTTTTTGAATTTCCATTTATAGTTTTAAAGGTCTAAATAAAAAATAGTCATTGTAGAAAAAATTTCTAATTTTTCTACAGATGATCATAGCTAGTCATTGCCAACATTTGTGGGTAGCACTTGTTATATATTGGGTCCTATTTTAGGTGTTGTACATATATTAACTAAAAAAATCTGAAACACTGTGTACAGAGGCACAAGGAATTTTGTTGTACGTCTTTTGATTTTACTTACGCAGTATCACAGTTATTTTTAACAAAAATGAGATCCCATTACATATATGATTTTGTAATCTGTTTTCACCTAAAATTTGTGTGAACGTTTCTACAGGCTAATAAGATCTACATCATCACTTTTAATAGAAATAAAACATGGCATTATCTATTGTTTTTATACATCCTGCTCTTGTTGGGTATATTATTTCCAGCTTTTTGCTGTTATGAACAAAGTGGTGATAACCATCCTTGTATATAAATCTTTGTCACGTTTCTTATTATTTCTTAAGGATAAATTGCAATGCCTGGAATTATTGAGTGAAAGGGTATGAACATTCTAAGACTTATAAGTGTTGCTAAAGAACTCTCCTAAGAGCCACATCAATTTCTACTTGTATCAGTAGTGTAATAGTGTTTCTGTATACCCTATGCAAAGTGGCTATTTTTGATGTTGCTCTTTTTTAATATACTCATATGAAAAGTATCTTGTAGCATTTCTTCAATTGCTAGTGAGACTGAGAACATTTAAGAATGTTAGTGTTATTTATATGTTAGCTCTTATTTCGTGAAATGTCTCAATTTCCTTTACCTATCTTTCTGCTTAGGATGTTTGTCTTCTTATTGAATTTTAATGTATTTTTAATCAAAGGTACATATGCACATAGTTTAAGGAGTCACTAAATGAATAGCTGAATAGTTTGTTGAAGACCTTAGTCTCCATTCTTCCGTCCCTCCACTTCCTCTTCCTCAGAGGCAACCACTTTCAATACTTAGAGCTGATCTTTATTTTATTTCCACATCTCTAAAACATACTAGTCAATTGATTTTCCGCTATGGAATACGAAGATGCAGCCCTATTCCCCCATTATTTCCCCAGCACACACCTGCTCATCTCTTCATTCTCATACTGTACCATCTCATACTGTACCATCATTTTGGTTAAATCAGTATTCACTGCTTGTGTTATTATGATTATGCATTTGGTGTCAAACTATGATTAATTTCCTTTCTTGCACAATTTTTTATTTCTCCTGGTTGACATTATTTTTTTTTCCAAACTTGCCTTTATTCCTGATTTGCTTAGTTATCTAGGTCTTTATCAATAACTCAACTTCAAATTGTTTTCCAGGTTTCTAATCTCATTCACATACGGTATTCTATCAAATTCATCTTCCCTTTTTTTTTTTTTTTTTTTTAACAGAGAGTTGTAACCACCTCCAGTGTGGACTGGTAAGTAGCCTTTATGCCTAGAGCGCAGATGGTATCCTGGGATCTTACTTTATTCTTATCTGTGTGATTTCTTTTCCCTTTGGTGTTGTCTTTCCAATACCTGTACCTCAACTATTTCTTTTTAAATTTACTATCTCTTTTCTAATGAAGTACATCCTTGGTACTTTCCAGGGTGCATAAAGTTAAAATTTTAGATTTTACAAGTTTGAGAATGTCTTTATTTCTGCCTACACCCTTGACTGGGTTTTTGGCTAGATAGCGAATTCTAGGTTGGAAATAACTTCTCTAGAATTTTGAAACATTGCTTCCAGTTACTCGTCTGAAACTATTCTCCCTCCTGATCACTTGACTGTGGTCTGGTTTATTTTTTTTTTTCACCCCTGCCTGGACATTTGGAGGATTTCTTCTTTGTTTCCACTCTTAAAACTTTGCAATGATATATGTTGGTGGAAATCCATTTTCATGTAGTGCTGAGAACTTGATGGGTCCTTCTGATTTGGACATACCGTCTTTGGTTCTCAGCACTTCCTGAACACTTTATTTAACTTTTTTTTTTTTCCCCTTTTTCTGTTCTTTGCTTTTGATTCTCCTGTAATTTGATTCTCAGACTCTCTGTACTTCATCATTTTTGTATTTGTTTTTTATGTTTCCCATTTTCTATTCCTGTGTCTTTCTTTTTTATGAAAATCTCTTTTGGTTGATTTCTTCAAATTTATCTTCCTATGCTTCTAATAAATTTTTAAAGAAAATCTGTTATTATGTTTGAAATTTAACGATCTCTCTCTTTTGTTTTCTAAATTTTCTTTCTTTCTTTCTTTTTTTTTATTAAAGATTTTACTTATTGGGCGCACCTGGGTGGCTCAGTGGGTTAAAAGCCTCTGCCTTCGGCTCGGGTCATGATCCCAGGGTCCTGGGATGGATCCCCACATCGGGCTCTCTGCTCAGCAGGGAGCCTGCTTCCTCCTCTCTCTCTGCCTGCCTCTCTGCCTACTTGTGATCTCTGCCTGTCAAATAAATAAGTAAAATCTAAAAAAAAAAAAAAAAGATTTTACTTATTTATTTGATAGAGAGCAAGAAAGAGAGCAAGAGAGAGAGAGAGAGCACAAGCAGGAGGAGCAGTGGGCAGAGAGGGAGGGAGAAGCAGACTCCCCGCTGAGCAGAGATCCTGATGTGGGGCTCGATCCCAGCACTATCCCAGGACCTCGAGATCATGACCTGAGCTGGAGGCAGACGCTTAACTGACTGAGCCACCTAGGAGTCCCTTCCTGAATTTGTTTATGTTGATAGCATCCTATTCTCATTTATGGCCCTGGTGATTGATTATCAGAGGAATACAGTTACTGGATATTGCCAGAGAGACTTGGGTTTTCTTTGGGTGTTTGGATCCCCCAGAGGCTTTGTAGGCTTCTAGTCTAGCCACTTCCAGTAGATTTAAGTGTGAGGAGCTAGAGTAAATTTGTTTAAGTTTGAGGCTTGAGAATTTTGGACTTTTAGCTTCTGTGTTTTGGACCCCCTCATTAGCTTAATGGCCGCTGCTTTGTAACAATTTGAAATAATATTTTCTTGGGTGGAATGACCACCTTTACTGTAGGCTTACTACCCCCCACCACCCTTTTTCCTGCCAGAGAACTTTTAGTGGAATGTGCTTAGTAAGCTCAGGGTCACCAACCTCATTTTCTGTCAAGGCTGCACTTCACAACTTGTAAGAGTTTCATTATGGGGTACAGAAGCAATTGGCCTTTTCACTCTGCAAGAATCCTAACTGGGGCCTCTTCGTCGATCTAGATTGTTTGCCGACGGAAGAGTGTATCTCAGTAATGCTGTATTACTTTCCATTTCTGTGAGCTGAATGGCTTGCTCTAGTCTGAGTTTGCTCTTTTGTTGTTGTTGTGGGACTTGGCTGAAAATTACAGGGACTAACCGTCATGGTCTGAAATGTCCCTGCCATTTTTAAACTACATCCTGTGTGGAAATCTAGGGCTGTGTTCCAAAATTAGTCAAGATACTGTTTGGCCTCATGTTCTACCCCCACGTAACAGCATCCTCTACACTGTATCCTGGAATACCTGGGTTTCTATTATCCTTTAATACCCCCTCTCAGGCACTTCTCTATGTTAGGGTCTGTTACTTGCCGTACCCTACTTTTGAACACCAACTTTTGTCTGTATCAGTTATTAATTCATTCAGCTGTTGAGTAACAGAGAGCCAAACTAATACTGGCTTAAACAGGTACAGGTTTTGTTTGTTTTTGGTGTCTGGAAATACATAGTCCAAGGGCTGACGCAGCTGCTCAGAGATACTCTCAGTAATCCGGGCTCTGTCTGTCTTCATGATTTGCCATTCTTAACAGGTGCTTTTCACTTACATGGTGATAAGATGGCTTTGGGGTTTTTTACTTTTAAGGGAGAAAGAGAAAGACAATGTACATACCATCTGCTTCTTTCCCTTTGAGAAAACTTTTCTGAAAGCCCTACCCAGCAACTTCGGCTTCTTGCTTACTGACTTGTCACATGATCACCACGAGCCTGGTGCCTGGGTGGGATAGAAGTTGGGTTAGTCACCCAGCAGTGTCAGCATGGACACTGTGCCTGAGGTACTGGGACATTTGTCCTGACCCTCAGCTTATCTATGTTGACCTTTTATTTCAGCTCTCTTGGAAGTGATCTCTCTCCTGATCAAGACCCAGTCTGATCCTCTATAGATTAGTGGGCTTTTCAGACCTTTAGTTTGCTCGTGCAGAGCTGCCTGGCTCTCTCCCTACTGTGGGTGTGCTGCTACTCCCTCCTGTCCTGAATCAGCCTCATTTTCTCTCCACCCATTCTCTTCCTTCTCTGCTTTGTTCAGTCAGACCCTATTTATAGGGAATTTCTTATTCAGTGCTTTAAACTACAGTGCATTCATTTAAATGAACCCTGGAGATTTTACGGCTTGGTGAAGCTTTCTAACCTAAAGCAAAATATTCAATGTAAATTTTAAGTGCATTC
Source organism: Martes martes (assembly GCF_963455335.1). NCBI lineage: Eukaryota > Metazoa > Chordata > Mammalia > Carnivora > Mustelidae > Martes > Martes martes. The sequence continues at coordinate 34,496,562 of NC_137899.1, forward strand.
AAAATTGTTTCAGAACATGGAAGTAGATCTATATTTAATTTCTGGATCTATGAGAGGGAACATGGAGGATAAGAAAATCTCTTGCCAATTTTACCTAATCATATATACATTTGGCTTTCATGAGAACGTGAGCTTCTCTATTTTCACATTATTATTGTCATTTGCATGTAGATCCTTCCTTATCTTCTAAATTCTGCATCTATTGGAGCTCAGAGTCAACTGGACACAGAACTCAGAACTTCTCCAGCTTTCTCTCAACTATAAGAAATGCACAAGTAAGCAAAGTAGATTTTACTGAAGGAGGAAAGAAGGAGAGGATTTATGTCTCGCACCCCACAGAACACAATTTAAAATCCATTTTAAACAAAGCCCTTTCTTAGTAGTTCTGCCCGTAGGAGTGACTCTTTGGCCATTTTCAAGTCAGTGCTGTGCTTCGCTGTTGCTGGAATCTGCCTTCTGCCATCCTCCGGCTGGCACCTTTCCCCTCTCCTAGAGAGTGATTCAGTTTTGGCCTGACTCCCACATGTCAAGTGGTAGACCCAGGCTCAGAAAGGTGCTTATTAAAACAAAGCTTTGGGGCCCCTTGGGTGGCTCAGTGGGTTAAGCCGCTGCCTTCGGCTCAGGTCATGATCTCAGGGTCCTGGGATCGAGTCCCACATCGGGCTCTCTGCTCGGCAGGGAGCCTGCTTCCCTCTCTCTCTCTCTCTCTGCCTGCCTCTCTGTCTACTGTGATCTCTCTCTGTCAAATAAATAAATAAAAATCTTTAAAAAAAAAATAAAACAAAGCTTTGTACTCTCTCAGATGGCTTAGCAAGTTGTTTGTGGGAAAAATGAAAGTTTTCTGTTACAATATACTTCCATAGTTCTCAGACTAGGCAGCAATCAAGAGAACTAAACATAAATGTCTTTTGTGGAATTGATTATTTCACAATTGGACTGTTGTATTTTTGAGAGACAACCTTGTCTGTAGACCATTTTGGCTAGACAGTTTTTGCAGGCCACGAATTTTTTCAGATGGACCATAGTGGTAGGGGAGAAAGATGATACTTTAAAAGGTAGCTCTCTGTTTCTCTTTTTTAAGATAACTTATTATTTTTTATTTAAATATAGTTGATACAAAACAAAGTTACATTAGTTGGAAGTGTGCAACACAGTGATTCAATATCTCTATACATTGTGCCATGCTCATCACAGGCGTAGCTACCGTCTGTCATCATACAATGCTGGTATAATATCATTGACTATATTCTGTATGCTGTACCATTTATTTCTGTGATTTATGCATTTCCTAACTGGAAGCCTGTGTCTGCCACTCCCTTCATGCATTTTGCCCATCTGCTCCACCTGCCCCTTAACAACCATCAGTTTGTTTTATGTATTTATAGGCCTGAGTCTGATTTTTGTTTGTGTATTCATTTCTTTTGGTTTTTAGATTCCACACATGAGTTACATCATATGGTATACGCGTTTTTCAGTTTGACTTATTTCATTTAGTAGAATACTCTTTAGATTCATCCATGTTGCTGCAAGGAGATCTCATCCTTTTTTATGGCTGCGTAATATTCCTGTGTGTGCCCGCACACATGCACACCACTTCTTCATCCATTTGTGTATCAACAGACACTTAGGTTGCTTCCATTATCTTCACTATTGCAAGTAATGGTACAACAAAAATAGGGATGCACATATCTTTTTGAATTAGTATTCTCATTTTTTAAAGGTAAATATCTAGTAGTATGATTATTGGATCATACAGTTAATTCTTTCCTTAATTTTTTCAAGACCTCCAAAGTGTTTTCTACAGTGACCATACAAATTTACTTTCCAACCAACAGTGCATGAGGCTTTCCTTTCCTCCACATCCTTGCCAGCAATTGGTATTTCTTGGGTTTTTGATTTTAGCCATTCTGACATATGTGAGGTAATATTTCATCATAGTTTTGATTTGCATTTTCCTGATGGTGAGTGAGGGTGAGCATGTTTCCATGTGTCAATAGGCTGTCTGTATGTCCTCTTTAGAAAAATGTGTATTCAGGTCCTCTGCCCATTTTTTTGATTGGATTGTTTTTTGGTGTGGAGTATGTGAGTTCTTTATACATTTTGGATATTAATCCCTTATCAGCTGTATCATTTGCAAATATCTTTTGCCATTCACTAGGATGCCTTTTTGTTTTGTTGATGGTTTCCTTTGCCTTGCAAAACCTTTTTATTTTGCTACAGTCTCAGTAGTTTATTTTTTATTTTGTTTCTCTTGCATTTGGGGACGTAGCTAGAAAAATGTTGCTACAGCTGATGTCAGAGCTGTGTTTGCTTCTAGGATTTTTATGGTCTTATGTCTTTAATCCATTTTGAGTTAATTTTTGTGTGTGGTGTAAGAAAGTGGCCCAGTTTCACTCTTTTGCATATGGCTGTCTGGTTTTCCAAGCACTGTTTATTGAAGAGACTGTCTTTTCTCTATTGTATATCTTTGCCGCCTTTGTCATAGATTAATTGACCATATACATGTGGGTTTATTTCTCGATTCTCTATTCTGCTCCACTGATTGTGTGTGTCTGTTTTGTGCCAGTACCATACTGTTTCAATTATGACAGCTTTGTAGTGTAACCTGAAGTCCAGAATTGTGACACCTTTAGCTTTATTCTTTCTCAAGATTGTGTTGGCTATTGGGGTTGTGGGGGTTCCATACAAATTATATTATTATTTATTCTAGTTCTATGAAAAATGCTATGGGTATTTTGATAAGTATTATATTAGATCTATAGATTGCTTTGGATAATATAGACATTTTAACTATGCTAATTGTTCTAATCCATAAGTGTAGAATATCTTTCCATTTGTTTGTGTCATCTTTAATTTCTTTCTTCATTGGTTTATAGTTTCCAGAATATAGGTCTTTTACCTCCTTCGTTAAATGTTCCTGGATATTATAATTTTTTTGTTGTAATTATAAGTGGAATTGTTTTCTTAATTTCTCTTTCTGCTACTTTGTTATTAGTATATAGAAATGCTACTGATTTCTGGGTATTAATTTTGTATTCTGCAACTTTACTGAATTTGTTTATTAGTTCACATAGTTTTTTGGTGGGGTTTTTAGGGTTTATTATATAGAGTATTATGTCATCTGCAAATAGTGAGCTTTACTTCTTCCTTACCAATGTGAATGCCTTTTATTTTTAATTTTTTTTTTAACTTTCCTGATTACTGTGGCTAGAACTGTAGTACTATGTTGAATAAAGTGGTGAGAATGGATATCCTTCTTTCCTTCCTGATCTTAGAGGAAAAGTCCTTAGTTTTCACCCTTGAGCATGATGTTAGCTGTGGTTTTGTCATATTTGGCCTTTATTATGTTAAGGTATGTTCCCTCTAAATACACTTTGTTGAGAGTTTTTATGATGAAGAAATGTTGAATTTTGTCAGCTGTATCTGTTGAGATGATCATGTGATTTTTATTCTTCATTTTCTTGATTCATTCCTGGAGTAAAGCCTACTTGATCATGGCAGATAGTCCTTTTAATGTATGGTTGATTGAAGTTTACTTATATTTTTTGAGGATTTTTGCATCTATATTCATCAGAATTATTGGTCTATAACTTTTTTGTGGTGTTTTTGTTTGGTTTTGGTATCAAGGTAATTATAGCCTCATAGAATGTGTTTGGAAGCTTTCCTTCCTCGTGTATTTTTAAATATAGTTTAAGGAGAAAAGGTATACTCTTTTTAAAATGTTTGGTAAATTTCACCTGTCAATCTGGTTCTGGACTTTTATTTCATGATAGTTTTTTGACTACTGATTCAATTTTGTTACTTGTAACTGGTCTCTTGGTATTCTTTTTTCTTTTTAATTAATAATGAAAGTTTTAGTTTAAATTCTAGTTAGTTAACGTACAGTATAATGTTGGTTTTAGGAATAGAATTTAGTGATTCATCATTTACATATAACACCCTGGATTTTCTGTTTCCTTCCTTCGGTTTTGGAAGATTGTGTGTTTCTAGCAATTTACCCATTTATTCTAGATTGTTCAATTTGTTGGCATACAATTTTTGGTAGTATTCTCTTATAACTCTTCATATTTGTGGTGTCAGTTGTTACTTCTTTCTAATTTCTGATTTTGTTTATTTGGGTCCTTTCTTTTTTTATCTTGGTGAGTCTGGCTAAGGATGTATTACTTTTGTTTGTCTTTTCAAAGAGCCATCTCTTGGTTTCATTGATTTTTTTTTTTCTCCATTGTTTTTTAGTCTTTATGTCATTTATTATTGCTCTGGTCATTATCTCCTTGCTTCTGCACACCTTGAACTCACTTTTTTTTTCCTCTAGTTCTGTTAAGTGTAAGTTTACTTTGGTTATTTGAGCTTTATTTTGTTGTTTTTTGAGGAGGGCCTGTAAAACTATGTATTTTCCTCTTAGAACTGTTTTCATTGCATCCCAAAGATTTGGAGCACTATTTCCATTTTCATTTGTCTCCATGTATTTTTTTTACTTCTTTGTTGACTTATTGGCTGTTTTGTAGCATGTTGCTTAGCCTCCATGTGTTAATGTTTTTTTCTAATTTGTTTTCTTGTGATTGATTTCTAGTTTTATATCATGTTGTCGGAAAGGATGCGTGGTATGATTTCAGTCTTCTTAAATTTACTGATACTTGTTTTATGACCTAACATGCAATCTGATCTGGAGAATGTGCCTTTGAAAAGAATGCATATTCAGTTGTTTATGGATGGAATGATCTGCATATATCTGTTATGTCCATCTTGTCTAAGGTGTCTTTTAAGGACACTGTTTCCTTATTGTTTTTCTTCCTGGATGATCTATCCATTGATATAGTGGGGTGTTAAAGTTCCCTCCTTTTATTGTACTACTATCAGTTTCCTCTATGCTTGCTAATATTTGCTTTATGTATTTAGGTGCTCCAATGTTGAGTGCATTGATATTTACAACTGTTATATCTTGTGAATTGATCTCTTTATCATTATGCAGTACCCTTTGTCTTTGTTTTTAAGTCTGTTTTATCTGATATAAGTATTGCCATCCTGACTTTTTTTTTGCTCCCATCTGTATGGCAAATGTTTTCCATTTCTTCACTTTCAGTCTATGTGTCTTCAGGTTTGAAGTGAGTCTTGTAGGCAGCATATGGAGGGGTGTGTTTTTTTGTTTTTGTCTTTTTAATTCATCCTGCATCCCTGTGTCTTTTGATTGAAACATTTAGACCATTTGCGTTTAAAATAATTACAGATATGTACTTACTGCCATTGTGTTAATTGTTTTCTTGTTTTCGTGTAGTTATTCTCTGAGACTTTTTTCTTGTCTTCCTCTGTCTCCCTTGTGGTTGATTAGTCTCTATAGTGTTATATTTGGCTTTATTTCTCTTTATTTTTTTGTGTATCCATTATAGGTTTTGGGTTTGTGGTTACATATATATACATGAGGTTCGTATATAACTTTCTAAGTAATTAACAGTCTGTATTAAGTTGATGGTCATTTAAATTCAAACACATTCTAAACCAACTTCTTTTATGTATTTATTTTTACTCCCTCCTCCATGTTTTATGTATATGCTGTCATATTTTACATCTTTTAATCCATAATTTTCTTAGTCTAATTATGGTCTTTTCTTTTACACTTCAAGAAGCTCTCTTAACATTTCTTCTAAGGCTGGTTTAGTGGTGATATATTCCTTTAACTTTTGTTTGTTGGGAAGCTCTTTTATCTCTTCTTCAGTTCTAAATGATTATCTTGCCAGGTATAGTATTCGTGATTATAGGTTTTTTCCTTTTGGCACTTCACCTATATCATGCTACATCCTTCTGGTCTGCAAAGTTTCTGCTGAAAAATCTGCTCATAGTCTTATGGTTGTTCCCTTGGACATAGAAAATTGTTTTTCTCTTGCTGCTTTTAGGGGTTTTCCCCTTGTTTTTAAGTTTTGACATTTTAATTTTAATGTGTCTTGGTGTGGGTCTCTTTGAGTTCATTATATTTGGAATTATCTGGGCTCTTTGGATCTGAATGTCTACTTTCATCCCCAGGTTAGAGAGATTTTCAGCCATTATTTCTTTAAATCCATTTTCTGTCCTTTTCTCTCTCTTCTTCTTCTTCTTCTTCTTCTGGGACTCCTGTGATGTGAAGGTTTGTTCTCTTGATGTCCAAGAAATTCCTTTACCTATCCTCATTTTAAAAAATTCTTTTCACACAGCGTGGAGGTTCCTCAAAAAGTTGAAAATAGAGCTGTCCTACAACCCAGTAATCGCAGTACTGGGTATTTACCCTAAAGATACAAATGTAGTGATCTGAAGGGGAACGTGCACCTGAATGTTTATAGCAGCAATGTCCATAGTAGCCAAACTATGGAAAGAACCTAGATGTCCTTTAACAGATGAATGGATAAAGAAGATGTGGTATATGTATATACAAGGGAATACTATGCAGCCATTAAAAGAAACAAAATGTTGCCATTTGCAACAACGTGGATGAACTAAAGGGTATTATGCTGAGTGAAATAAGTCAATCAGAGAAAAAAAATTATCATATGATCTCTCTGATATGAGAATTTTCAAGGCAGGGCCGGGGGCTTGGGGGGTAGAGAAGGAAAAAATGAAACAAGATGGGATCGGGAGGGAGACAAACCTTAAGAGACTCTAAATCTCACACAAAAAACTGAGGATTACTGGGGGGTGGGGGATAGGGAGAGGGTGGTTGAGTTATGGACATTGGGGAGGGTATGTGCTATGGTGAGTGCTGTGAAGTGTGTAATCCTGATGATTCACAGACCTGGACCCCTGGGGCAAATAATACATTATATGTTAATAAAAATAATTAAAAAAATTCTTTTCTCTATCTCCTGCTCAGCTTGCATGCTTTCCCTTACCATGTCTTCCAGACTGATGATATGTTCTTCTGCATCTGCTAATTTTCTGTTGATTCCCTGTGGTTGTCATTTCACTTATTGTATTCTTCTACCCTGCCTGTTTTTTTCCCCGTATTTTCTATTTCTTTCTTGAAGTTCTCACTGAGTTCTTCCACTCTTCTCTCTCTGTCCTGATGAGCATTTTTATCATCATTACTTTATATTCTTTATCACGCAGATTGCTTATCTCCCTAACATTTAATTATTTTTCCGAGGTTTTATCTTATTCTTTCTTTTGGAGCATATTCTTTTGTCTCCCCAGTCTGCTTGACTTTCTGTGTTTGTTTCTATGGATTAGGTGAAACAGCCACTTATCCCAAACTTGAAGGAATGGTCTTGAGTCTGGTTATCCCCTATGTAGACTGGGTGTTTGGTGACTTGCTGGCTGACTAAAGCTGTAGCTGGCATGGGCTAGGAGTCCCAGGGCTCTCCATGCCATGGGTGACTTGGCAGGACAGCTAAAGTTGAAGTGTGCCAAGATAGGTGTGTTCTCTGGATTCTCCCTGCATCAGGTACCCTACCAAGACAGATAAAGCTGAAGTACATGTAAGCTGCGGTGTCCTGGGGTACTCCTGGTAAGTGCCCTGGCAAGGCAGCTGAAGCTGAGGCCTTATGCAGGCCAGGAGGTCCCTGGGCTTTCCATGCAGTGGGTGCCCTGGCAGGATATCTGAGGCTGAAATGGGGCAAGCTGGGGTAGCCTGGGGTGCTCGGTGCAGGGGGTGTCCTGGCCAAATGACTGGAGCCAAGGCTGCCATGGGTGGAGGTTCTAGGATACTCCATGGAGGGAGCCCTGGCAGAGTGGCTGAAACCAAAGTGGGCATGGGCTGAGGTTTCCAGGGTGCTGGATCTGAATCAGGTGTCACCTGGGAGGCCCGGAGTGCTCTTTGCAGGGGTGCCCTGGCCAACTATCAGAACCTGAAATGCTTTGGGCCAGGAGTGTTATTGGGTGATCTGTACCTGTTACCTGTGGGAATTCTGGAGCTGTGGTGAGTGCTACCCAGCCCTGTGGCCACCTTAGTGGGACAATGAGGTCTGGTATAGGCGGGGTCCTAGAGCTCATTGAGGCTGCAGGCTGGTTAGGACATTGGACCCTGCTCTGGTCTGACTCTTCAAGGAGGAGGGGGTAGTGTAAGCCATGTGGTTCGCCAGGCCCTCTGACCCAGAGAGAGTTGCAGATTTGCCTCCACTATTTGGCAGAGTTTTGGGGCTGGGTCTTTTCTACACTAGTTGTTCCTTTAAATGTGGCTTTTTTTTTTTTTTTTTCCCCCTGTGCCGAGGGACAGAGGAATGTGCTGCTGTTCCCTCAGTACTCTTTCCCCTGTAGTTTATAGCACTGGGGATGGAGATTCCCTTTGTTACGGAGTCTCCTCCTTTCTTGCTGTTCTCTTCCGCTGCTCCATCTTTTGTTGTGTAGAAGCTGTTCAGTCAGCCCTCAGTTCTTCTTCAGGAGGAATCGTGCTGTAAATAAACATAATTCATTGGGTTCTGTGGAGAAGGTGAGTTCAGGGTCTTCCTAGTTTGCCTTCTTAGACTGGAACCTTGTCAACATTTCTTCTCGTCTGTTTCTTTGTGTATGTGTCGATACATTTTTATGCGTTGTGGCTGAGACTCTTGGCTGTCTTCTTTCATCACAGAATCTCTGATTATCCCTTATAGCTAGGTGTAGACTTAGCAAGTAATTTCTCTCAGATGGGTTGTTGTCAGACTATTGTGGGAAACTTACGAAAATTGTCTTCCTTTGTTCATTTCTGTGCATTACTGCTTTGAATTTATTTGTGATGTCTGGAGCCCAAGCATCCATCTTGGACCTGGAAGGGAAGCATGTGTGAGAATGGAAGAGGACCAAGACAGAAGATTGGCATCATGGACTGCCAAGTTAGCTCTTGGCTCTTCAGACTTTGTTTATGTGAGAAGCTAATGAACTGTCTTGTTTCATCTGCTCTATTTTGTACATTTTGTAACATGCAGCAGAATCCATTTCTGATGACACTTGTATATTTATTCTAAAAATGTGGTATGTATTCAAAGTGTTGTTACTTTGTAGCTAGACTGACCTCTAAAGCTGTGGTTTCCAAAATGAATAAGCATATACCACAGTATGTGTAAGACACTTTGGGATATAGGAAGAAAATATTAGAACATTTCTTTTAGAAATTCTAATAATAATATAATAAGATAGAAGTTAAGATTTACTCACCTTTAATTAATGAATTGACTATGGTATCTTGGCTCTATATGTTGAACTATCATGTATCATAAGGAAAATTTTACAATCCTTCCACTAATGGAAGGATTAGTGGTCACACCCTCCATTCTTGGCTTGTTTTTAGCATATTGCAACAATGAGTATATTGTTTGTGCTGATTACAAAGAATTACACATTATGTTCTCTAGTTTTAGCTAAACTAACCTTTGCAAGATGGCTAAATGACTTAATAATATTTTAGAAAAGCAAGGCAAGTATGAATTGAAGATAATCCCAACACAAAAGAAAAGCAAAAAAATGGCAGAGCAGACACTTTCCTTAGTCTGTGATTTGAGTTGCCTTTAACCATGAAGTGATTACACCATTCTTATTTTACCTCACTAAAATGTTATTATTATTTTTAGTGTGAGGGAAGCAAGTTTGGTACTATTAATAGATAAAAAATATTGTGTAGTCCATATTAATCTTTTCATTTATAATTTCTACTTTTGTGGATAGTATACATAATATGAGTAATTAACATATAATTTAAAAATAAATATACATATATATGTGGGATGAGGGATTATTTTTCTGATGGGGTGAATTTTTAAAAGTTTTTTTTTTTAAAGTTTGGAGAAGTTGAAAAGGTAAAAAGTGGTGTTTCCGAGCCCTCCTGGCCTGAGATTGGAAAAGATGAAGTGAGGGATAGGCCTCCTTCCTGCAGTTAAGTTAGGCTACTGCTGAACTAAAATTGTGATAACTCCATACCCAGCTTGAAAAGAGATTATGATAAACAAGTTTTGTTACTCCTCTCTTATGGTTTCCCAGCAGGTCTGGCCTGAGGCCCAGATGGAAGGAAATATAGAAGCTAGGGATAATAGTAGTAATATCCAGTGTTATCCACTGAAACTTACCATAATTCATGAACATCTTTCCTGCATCAAGCTTACATGCTGACTTTGAGCAGTTAAGTCAGCTCATTTTAACTCATTGGATATGTGGGATCACTGTTGGAACAGTATTTCCTGATATTAAAATAGAAAAATTTAGGTCCAGTGCCCTTCTCAAACTATCTAAAAGTACAGCTATTCTTTTACAATAGCTAAGATTATAGGCAATACATCTTTTATTTTTGCTACTGTGACAATAATTTCTTGGTGTAAATTTCTTCCAGTTTAAGTCTAAGAATACTCAGTCATGGAATTTCAGAAGATTTGGATCTGACCAGGATAAATGCCAAAAGTATCTGTTGTTATGCTGAAATGTGGTAAATAATCATTTTCTAGAAGGGCTGAACACTCATTGTTTCTTCTCCACTGAGGATAAGATACAAAGTAGAATCCCAGGTATAAGAGTGATGTATAGTCAAACCAATATAGTGGATGAATTTTCCATCATCCTTTTCATCCTTCCCATGTCATTTCTGGTATTGACTAAATGGGAATGATTACATTAGTTATTTCATGTTTTGGGATTTGTGTGCCACTCACTTCTGTAGGTCTGATCATCAGCAACAATAGTTTCAATGCATTCCAAACCTGAGTTTAATTATAGGGGGGAGGAAGCTGTGAGTATATGAGTGTGAATTAAATCACAGGCGTGTGGAAGAAGAGGACAGTGATGGGTGATATGTGGGCATGGTAAGGGGCTGGACGAGAGGATGTTGTTGTCTTTTAGTTTAAGGAGTATAAGGGATAGCTAGGATTGTGTGTGGTGTGTTTGTTTCAAATTTCAGACGTCCTATATAATAAGTAACAGAAATACCACAGAGTTATGAGAAAACTAGAAAGGTAGAGATGAACGATGTTGCAGAAACTTTCTGTTCTGGACACTACTCTTTGAAGTAGTTGAAAATTACTCAGCAAGTGAAGAAAAAGATAAATGGGGAATCCAGTGGTGTTTTGTAATAATGACCAGCAACCACAATTTATATAGGCTGTCATAGGTTAAAAATTATGGTGGCCTCTATTTTTTAATAACTTTATTAAGATATACTACACATTCCATATAACTCACCCATCTAAAGTGTACAGTTTGATGACTTTTATTATATTCTCAGAGTTGTGTATGCATCAACACAAAACAATTTTAGAATATTTTCATTACCTCAGAAAGAGACCTCGTACGCCTTAACTATTCCCCATAATCCCTCCATTTCCATCAGTACCAGGCAACTACTAATCTGCTTTTTTTCTATATAGATTTATTATTCTAGACCTTCCACATAAATGAATCAAACAAAATGTAGTCCTTTGTGACTGGCTTCTTTCACTTAACGTAATATTGCAGGGTTCATCTATGTTGTAGTATGTATTAGTATGTGTCAGTGTTTGATTTCTTTTTATTGCTGAGTGCTATTCTATTGTAAGGATATGCATTTGAGTTATTTCTACCTTTTGGCTGTTACAAATAACGTTGCTATGAATATTCATGGACATGTTTTTGTGTGGACATACATTTTCATTTCTTTTGGGCCTTTCCTAGGAGTGGGATTGCTGGATCATATAGTAAATCTGCTTTTAAACTTTGAAGAACTTCTAGACTATTTGCCCATGTGGTTGTGACATTTTATATTCCTATCGGCAGTGTCTGAGCGTTCTGACTTCTCATCCTCATCAGTACTTAATTATTTGACTTTTTGATTATAGCCATTCTAATGGATATAAAATAGTATCTCATTGTGGACTTGATTTGCATTTTCCTGATGATTAATGATGTTAAGCCTCCTTTCACTTGCTTCTTGACCATCTGCGTGTCTTCTTTGGAAAGATGTCTAGGGTTTTTTTTACTTTATTTTTGTTACTGAGTTATAAGAGTTCTTTGTATACTCTAGATACAAATCTGTTGCCAGATCTATAATTCATAAAAATTTTCTCCCATTCTTTGGGTTAACTTTTCATTTTCTTGATGGAGTCCTTTGAAGGATAATTTCTATGTAAGCACATATTTTGGAGGGCATTTGAGCCTGGGCTTTCTTGAAAGTGAAGCTGGAGACAAAGCTTGTGTACAGGTAATTTATTTGGAAGTAATCTCAGGGAGCAACAGTGAGGGACAGGGAGATGGGACAAGGATGGAAAGACGAAAGCCTGACCTGTAGTTGAGTTAGCCACTGGCCTGGGTAACTGGCACTTGATCGTTGCTGGGACTTTCTGAGGCCCTTCGTACATGTGTTCCAAGAGCTGTTCATCTGTGGGACAAAAGGGGGCAGTATTTAGCTATCGGTTCGCAGTCACCTGCTTGTTAAGTGTGGTCCCAAGGGTATTAACTTCTGGGATGTGAGTGCCACACTGGTTTCTGATGGCATCCCAGGGTGTGTATTGGAGGAGGCGGGAAGCTGGATGTGTGTCCCACAGATCCCAGGTGAAGAGCTCTCGGGTGGTACCTGCGCTAAGCTGCTGAAACCACCATTGAACTTGTCCTTGCAGGAGGGGCTGGGGCAAAAGGTAGACCAAGAGAATCGGAACTGGTGCGCAAACAACATCTGTTCTACTAGGTAACAAAATACTGAGAATTACGAAAAAGCCCGCAGTCATCTGGTGAAGAAAGTATTCCTAAAAACCCATTATGATTGAGAGGAGTTAAACTAGCATTGTGGATCATCGCTGGTGATAATACGGTTCATTTGAATAGTAGTTAGCAGTTAAGTGTTTTTTTTTTTTTTTAAGATTTTATTTATTTATTTGTCAGAGAGAGTAAGCACAGGCAGACAGAGAGGCAGGCAGAGGCAGAGGGAGAAGCAGGCTCCCCGCTGAGCAAGGAGCCCGATGTGGGACTCGATCCCAGTACCCTGGGATCATGACCTGAGCCGAAGGCAGCCGCCTAACCAACTGAGCCACCCAGGTGTCCCCAGTTAAGTGTTTTTTTGAAAACATCTCACTTAACTCTGAGAAGTAGGTATTATTAGTTCCTTTCTTAAGATGAAGGAATGGAGGCCCAGAGAAGATTAAATCACTTGCTCAAGGCCACATGGTGAATTTTGTTGCCGCTTGATACTTCCTAAAAGCTTGGTGAGAGAAATATTGAGGCCGCACTGTCTGAGTGTGAATATACTCTACTCCCTCCTCCAGGTGAGAAGTTTCATATTCAGGTGAGTTCTGGGGGCCTAGGAGGCAGAGTTGATGACTGAGGGGGTCAGAGAAGGGACCATGAGTGTGAGACAGATGCGCTCCAGTTTCTGGGGACCCTCAGGTGGGGTCAAGGCCTGGTGGGGCAGATCTGCTAAGTAAATCAACCATGCACTGGAGGCAGATCTTACTTGGAGTTTTCAGTTTAAAGTGGGACCCATGAACATCCATGTGTGCGCAAGCTGTGGCCTATTTTCTGCCTGTCCGTGACTTCCACTCCAGGCACTTGAAGCCGCCAGCAGGGAACTGTACCTAACACATCGTTTAGTCTCTTTTGTAGAACTGGTTTTATAGCATTGCGCTTTTGGAACATTGTACTTTGGTTCACATCAAGGTACATGAGGTATGTGATAAGAAACTCATTCTTGCGTTTATTCTGAAGCTATTTGGAGGACAATGTTCACTGTATTAGTCCTCATTATGAAAACCCAATGGGAGAAATTTCTCTCTGGATTCAGTGACAGTAATAGTTACACTCCTAATGAAAAACTTTGTTTTAGTCTTATGGACGCTGTAAATTATGTGACTGGGCATGCATTTTTGCTTATCTGGCCTTCCAGAAGGTTCAGAACCAAAGTTGTGACCTATAATAACAAAATAATAAGGTAGTAATGACATTATTTGAGGGTTGATCTAACGTGATTTTTTTTTTTCCATTTTCTGCTCTTATTTGATCTTTGGTCCATTTCACTTACTCTTGAAAATAATCTTGCACTGAATGCATTTTAAAGCTGCTGCACACAGGTAGTAGGGTACAAATGATACAACTAGTAAAGGCAACAATCTGAATTTAAACTCAGAGCTTCCATTCTAAGTCCAGTCTCCTCTCCTTGGTGATGCAATTTACTTAGGCTTTCAGTCTCTGAAACTAAAAGTAGTTGGGTTGGGAGGGACAGGTGATTGGCCGTTTTGGTCTATTGCAGTTACTTTTGTTTTTCAAAAAAATGTGTTTCTTGGTGTGTGTATGTGTGTGTGTGTGTGTGTGTACATGTGCACACATAGATGCCATAAAGTTTAGAGAGGGGTCAGAATGTCCTTGAAACAGATCTTCCCTTTATACAGTCACAGCAGGGCAGCAAAAAATTTGACTCTGAGCTTAATGAAAATGAACATCTTCCTTCTTTCAATTTTAGGCCATTCAGATTTATTTGGAGAGAAGTTGTGTTCATGGGAAAGCTCTGAATGTGTGTGTGGCCATATATTAGATCAGTCGTATATGCTGTGTTTGTTGGGACCCGGAAGTAAGGACACTTGGGGAAAGGTGAGAGAACATTGGCCGAACCGGTTCAGGCCAGGGCAGGCTGTGCAGCTGGAAAGGAACACGACACATGTTCTGCCCACCCGATCTCTCAGAGGGTCCCTCGAGAAGCTTCAGCTACCACCCTGGCTCTCACACACTTCTTTGGTCCTAAAATTTTTGAAAACTCAAAGGAGCACCAGAATTGTCCCTGACCTAGCCCATTATCGTATTAGTAACTTATTGTCCCCAAACCTATTCAGTTTCATATTCTCCTTTACTTTTGGGCGTTTAATTTTTATCTCCGACCTTATAGGGCTATGGAAGCTTTTGGAGGTCTGGAGCCTTCTGTTACTAAGCAAGACTGCCTTTTTCAGCATTTCCAGAGAAGTAGATTCTATCATCTCCTTTGGAAACACCTTTTGGCATTTAATCAGTTCTTGCCTTACACTTAGCCCTCATCCCTCCAGCTGTATCCTGAGCACAGTTCTTTCTAAGTGAGAAAAAAAAAAAAAAATCAATGATCTATACCAGCGTCTCTAAAACATTGTATTGGAATAACCCAGGGTACATGTTAAAAAGCAGATTCTCAGGGCATTGGCATCAGAGGGATAGATGAGAAGAATCTTGGGTAGGATCAAAGAATCTGTAATGTTTTCAAGCACTAGAGGTGTGCTGCTTTTCCATATTTCAAGAAGCACTATTCTATACTTTTGACCCGTGAGCCTCAGACTTTGGAATGGAGTTTGTTAATTTTAAATATATTGCCTATCCATCTTTCTGGAGTACAGATTTTATATTGGACCTTAGAATTCATAGAAACACTGTTGCTAATGTTCACCAATGTTTTGAGATATGGAGCATTAGATCCTCTCTATTCTTCTCCATAAATTCCAAGTTACTTGGTTTCGCTTTGCTTGATTACACTTAAATGTGTTAAATGTTGTATTTCATATTGTGGAGATATCCACACAATATTAAATAAGGTAACAACATGCATATATCATAGTTCTTGTCCTCCTAGAGTAAAATTTCTTACTGTATATACTAAAAAAGCTATGTTGTTCACTTGCATGGGTAAGTTTGAGTAATAGGTTAAACATAAAAAATGTACAGGGATGTAAGGAGAATAGCATAACAAATACCCAGATACCTATCACTTGAATTTAACAAGTGTTGCCATGCTACTGTATTTAATTCATATTTCTTTTATTTTTAATATAATTTTATAGATAAAATTGAAGTTTCATTTGGATCCTAACCTCTCCAATTTCCATTTCCCTTCTTGTGTTCAGAGAAGCAAATCTTAATCTGTGTGTGTATTTTTTTCCCTTAAGGTAAATTTCTAGAACCCTACTTGATGAGTAAAAAAGCATAAATATTTAAAATCTAGGGACACCTGGGTGGCTTAGTCATTAAGCATCTGCCTTTAGCTCAGGTCGTGATTTCAGGGTCCTGGAATCTAGCCTCACATTGGGCTCCCTGCTCGGCGGGGAGCGTGCTTTTTCCCTCTCCTTCTCCCCCTGCTTGTGTTCCCTCTCTCGCTGTCTCTTTCTGTCAAATAAATAAATAAAATCCTAAAAAAAAACAAATCTTGCCAAACTGCTCCAGAGTGTATCAGTTTGTATTATTGCCACTGTATATGAGCTGGCTCTTTTCTGTTAGGCCAATGCCAACAGAAATTGAGGATTTGTCATTAACAATAATTCTAGATTTTATAGGTATTGGTAGTGTATCATTGTTGGAATTTTAATTTTATTATCATTATTGAGTTTAAACATTTTTTGAATATAGTAATACATTTACATTGTTCAAAAACCAGAAAGTATTAAAGGCGTTTTAATTATTTCAAAAGAAAATTACATCCTGCATCCTTGAATTCCAGTCCCCTCAAATGTAACCACTATTTTAATGAATTTCTCTGCCCAGTATTTCTGTATGTATATTTGAATATCATACTAGTATTTCACTAGATTTCTATCCCTCCTTCCCTGATGCACCAAAGTTAGCATATTTGTTCACTATTCCATACTTTGATTTTTTACACATAGCTGTATAGCTCAGAGATACTTTTATAATCTCTTTATAATTTTATAATATTTTTATGAAAGTTCCCTTTTTCTTTTCTTGGCTGCGTAGTATTCCATGATACACCTGCACCATACTTTCTGTAACCAGCCCCAGCTGGCAGATATTTGGATTGTTTCCTTACTATTGCTAATATACCTGGTGTTGAGCCCTTTCAAATGTATGGCAGTGAATTTGCTGGGTCAGAAAGTATATTCATTTATAATTTTGATAAATATTGTCAGATTGTCCTTTTTAGGGGCTGTACCAGCTTATTGAAGAGATACATGGAGTGCGTTGTTTCCCCACAATCTTACTAACTGAAGTTTGATCAGTCTTTTGAGAATTTGTCAGTCTGACAAGTGAAAAAGTTTCTAAGTATATTTCTATCCTAATTTTCTGTTACTTGAAGAGAGTGCAGCATCTTTTCATATGTTTGAGAGTCATTATATTTATGTGAACTTCCTGTTCCTATCTTTTGGCCATTTGTATATTGAATTTTTCTTTTCCTTATCAATTTCTAAGAACCTTTTGTGTATTAGAGATATTTGAGTCTATTTCCAGATTTCCTTTTCTTCACTGCTGGTTATTGATGTACCACTACAACACTGAGTTGATTAATGATATTGAATAAAATGTTTTACTATCTGGTAGTAGTAATCCCCCCTTTGGTCTCTTTTTTCTTTTAGCTCTTTTCTCCTGACTAGTCTATTTGATTATTTTTCTGTATGAACTTTAAGATTAACTAATCTAGTTAAGAAAATTAAATCTGGGGGCATTGTGTTAAGTTTACACATTTCTTTAGAAATAAATTTCTAAAGAAATAAATTTCTTTAGAAATAAAATTATGATATTGAGTTTTTCTTCTTAAGAACATGGTTTGTCTTTTCATTTGTTCCTGTTTTCTTCTGTGTCATTTAGTAGTGTTTCAAAGTTTTGCTCATCATGGTTTTTTGCATTTTTTTACATTTAATTGTAGGTATTTCATCTTTCTCAATGCTGTTATGTAGGAGATCTCTTACTCTAGTCTTCTTTCCACCTTGCTGTTATATGTTTTCCTAATCTGTGATGATTACTGTCATCTATTGAATTTTCAATGATAATAACTCCATTTTTACGTTCACAGGAGTCCTCTTTCCTTATTAAAACTCAGCTGGAGCTGTCTTCATAGTGTTCTGGTCTTTCATTATTGTTTATTCTTTTAGCTCCTTAATATTTCTAAAAAGCTTATTTTATTGTCTTTTTCAGCTCTGAGGGCTCAACCTCACCTGTTTTTGGAGTCTATTCTGTCCTTTATGGCACTTTCTTTCCTTAGGTAATTTCAAATTTTTACTGTGAGGGCCTCTTCAGTGGGGCTACTTTGCCCCCAGAGGAGTCCCTTAGGACCCTGGCTGTGAAAATATTCCGAGAGCAGATTATGGATACTTCTTGCAGATCCTTAATGTTTTCAGTGGTTGTGGGGAGGGCTGTATCTTAACTTCCTGTCTTCAGGATGCCTTACCTTATCATTAGTGTAAGACAGAGACCCCTCATTCCTGGAGTTTGATGTCTCATGAGTTTATTTTTATCCTCCCTTAGAGCCCTGGACAGATGGCAGACTTCTTGCTCTTCCCTCAGGCTTCTCGAATTCTTTTTACGCGGAAGTGACAGCTCTTCACCATTGTGTGTTAGGCAGAGGGCTCCATTTCAGTTTCTCTGCTTACTGCAAGTGGAGCCCAATCTTCTGTCCCTGAGGGGGTGTGAACATTCTGTGCTGTCCTGTATCTTGGGCCCATGTCTTCTCTAAGGAGTCTTAGAATTGATAAGGCAACGTTGTCCAAACAAAAATTAAAATGAATAAGACTGTAACACTGGGAAATAGCGAAAAAGAATAATCGTGTGGATGTGGAGAAATTTCTTCCCATTCTTGTAGGAAAACATTGGAGAGACAGACTACAGTGATTTTTTTCCTAAATGAATCCTCCAGGGTTTTGTTTTATTTTGTTTTGTTTTGTTTTCGGTCAGTTTGTGCCCTTGCTTTAAGTAAAAGTTGATAAGGTCTGCGTCGTCTTCTCTCACCTTCATTTCTTTTTATGTCAGGAGTTAATTATCCAGTCGGTGTAATTATTACCGGCACCTAGAGTCTCTGGGCCTGCAAGAAGTTTAGAATTACATATAGGCTTTTAGCAATTTACACAGTATGGGTTTGAGCCAGTTTGAGAAACAATGAAAGCCATTATCATCTATCTGTAAAATACCTTGCCCTGTGTTTGCTGCCCTCAGAACAGTGGGTTACAAGAAAGCTACAAAACACGGGTGAAATAATTGGGCGTGCAGTTCTGGGTGTTTTGTAGGCCCCCATGCTCTGGGTGCTCATCCATTGTGTGCTTATTGGCTTTTTCTTTGGAAAAGTCAGGCTAGTTTTTCTGGAGAATCACCATCCTATTCCAGCTGCCCGTTGTCTTCAGAATATTTCTTTGCCATAATCCAGTCTTCTCTGCAGATGATTTGATTTTAAGCCCACGAGTGCCGCATCCTTATTGGCTAAGACAGTCATTTCTCAGTGATATTAAGGTATTTTTCCCCCTTTTCTTGTCTTTGAGTCCAGGAAATAAGGGGCTAGATTTTGTCCAACAGTTGACTTTCTTCAGCGTCCGTTCTCTTCTTTATCTACTCTACTATAATCTTGGCATTTTCCTCTTTCTTCTCAGTAGGTATTTCACACCAGGAGTTCAGCCACAACTATGGAAATACTTAAAAAAAAATTAATTAATTAATTAATTCAGTAATTTTTGGTAGAATGTTTCCATCTTTTATGTGAACTACCGTTTGGTTATGAAGAAAAGTCTTTTAAATTATTGAAGTCTCTTGGCAATGATGTAAGATTACTCTGTATCATCCGTTCACTAGGTAAAGAACAACTGCCCTGTGCCTTCTTAGAAAACAAACAGTGTCACACACACCAGTCAACAGAGCACCACAGGACACCTTCAGCTCACGAGTGTCTGGCATAATGAGCGGGGGCTGGGGTTTTGCTGTATGCCCAGACCTCATCGTTCCCCACTGCAGGCCACGGCACCATCAGCTCTAGGTCCTGGGAATACCATACACCTGTGTGGGGGCGTGGAAAGGAACATGCATAAACCTCGGGGACGCTCTGCCTGGAGCACCTGAGCCAGTTTTGTGGCCAGACCCAGCGTGTGAATGGGGACTTGCCACTGGACCCAGAAAACTGCCTCTGCTGTTCTTAAGTTTGACACTGTTTTCCTCTCAAGATAATAGACATTCCACAGAGAATGGGACCTCAGATGCAGAGGAACTGGTAAGAGATGAGAACATCCTCCTCTTTAATGACAGGGACTCCATTGGCACTGCACACTGAATGCAATAGCAGTTTTGTGGGGCTCTCACGCCTCACTATGGATATATTTGGGGGAGAATGTGATGAGGATGGCAAAGCAATGCCTCATGGCTCCCTGGGCCGCCTGCAGTGATGTGCTGATTTAATTCAAGGATGTGCTGAAAAGACACTTGTCGGCTTGGAGCATGAATTCTGGAGAGAAGCACCCTTGCATTTAATAAGAATGAGGAGACGGTGGTTTTGAACCCTGTGTTTATTCCTCACTGCGGGTTTTCTTAAGGGTTGATAATTATGACCATGTGGTTGGGCTTTAAAGCTGGGCTCTCTCTTTCCAGGCTGGCTGGGTAAAACAGTCTAGTTGGGCGATGTGAGCGTTGCAAGTGGGTGTTTGCTGACGAAGCCAGTCCTGGTGCTATTCCTGGAGAGGGGGCGCCATGTCTGGCCTGTGGGGTGGTGGGTATTTGTCTACATGGAGGGGCAGTGAAGCAACCACATAGTTTAAGCCCCCGCCCGCCCGCCCCGTCCCTTCCCCCTTGCAGAGAACCGTGGGATAATTTGCTCTGCAGGACCTTCGAATGGAGAAGCCAAATAGATTCTCTTGGGACAGATAAGGACTGTAGTAAAGCCATGATTTTATGATTTTATACAGTACCTTTCCTA
The DNA here is from genome assembly GCF_963455335.1 of Martes martes. Classification (NCBI taxonomy): domain Eukaryota; kingdom Metazoa; phylum Chordata; class Mammalia; order Carnivora; family Mustelidae; genus Martes; species Martes martes. Next base: position 34,517,071 of record NC_137899.1, read on the forward strand.
AGGAAATTCTCATTTTATAAAATGAATGTAAATGGAGCAACCTGGCAGTCCGAATCCTTTTAATTCTTCTCTTACCTTAATGCCCCAGTAAGAAGCACTCAGACAGCTCTGGTTTTGTTCTGTGTTGGGTCTTCTGCTTCATTCAAAGAGAACCCACTTCTAATGCACTTTGTTATGAAGATATAATGCTGTATTTCTAGGGCAAAATGTTTAGAAATTGACAGATACATGAAAGATGTATGAATGCTTTTGCTAGGGAGAGCTTGTTGCTTCAGGAAAGAAGTTTTGGCTTTCAAGCATTAGACACACTATTAAAGTACTTGTAAATTACTATGAAATACTATGCTGGGCTAAGCTATGCGATCGCCAGCCTTGCTTGGTTCAGCTAGGTTTCTCCCAGCTGTAAACACTTGACAATTTGGCTACGGCTCTTCGGGAAACTGGCTGGCCCTGAGCGTGACATCTCCAGCCCCCCTTATTTACTAGTCTAGGATGCAGAGCCCTTGCGTTCAAGGACGTAAAGCATCCTTCAGAGACAACAGTTGAAAACAAAATCAAAATGGAATTCAATTTGTGAAACATCCCAAATCACTGTCACAGGTTGAACCCATGTTTCCATTCATTTTTCATCAATGTGACCAGTATATCCCCTCATGGAGCAGATACTTACTAAGCATGCAGTGCTAAGCGCTGGCCAGAGTCCAGACCTTTACCAGAATCTAGGTTTACTTTCCTGAGTGCGGCCCAACCGCCATGAAATCCTACAGTTTTCCATACTACTACTGGTCAGTACTTTTGTGAATTTCTTCCTGTGAGTATTTCCTTTTTCTCTCATTTACAGGGGACCCTCTTCCTCTGTGATGAGGATATGGGTGGTATAGCTGGGTAGGGGTGGGGGGAGGAAGAGACCATCAGAATTCATTCTGTGTGGGGACTTAATTTAAGCTTCCCTGAATAATATAGTAAGGGTTCTTCTGAATTCTCTGTTTCTACATTTTGGGGATGTTCTTTGTAAAGTGGAACCACATTAGCTTTAATCCATTTGATACATTATGAGTTGTATTGAAGTAGGGTGACATGAAAAGGTATGTAATTTGGAATCATGTATAACTGTTCAAATCTGGGCTCACTGCTTACAGTCTATGTTTCTTTGGACAAATTACTCTTTCTGAGCTCAGTTTTCTCATTGTAAAATGAGGCTGATAATAACAGCAAACCCAGTGCCACGTTTTGAACTTGAAAATGAATATTAAATGTGTACTTCACTTTTGCTTGTATTTCCCTTTCTTTTGTTTTTTAATATAATAAATCTAGCAGGAAACTACTATGTTCTGAGTTCTGTACTTGATTCTTGGCTTCTCAGCATCAGTGAGATGTTAAATTGGCAAAAATGAAAGAAATGTAAAAGAAAAGCACTTGAAACAATTGATGTCAGGAGTAAGATTTATGTATACAAATAATAAAGATAAAGCATTTTTGTATAAACTGTGTGGAAAATGTACTTTTGCAAAGAATGCAAATATAAGAGCATTTTGATTTAATTTTTAATTTAATTTATCATAAAACTTTTGCTTTCACTCAAGGATTGGAGTCTTTATGCATGTTTTCATTAAGTTCTCAGTACTGCATGAGGAAGGCATTATTTCTCAATCGCAGATGGGAGGAACAGAGGTGCATGGAGATAATGTGATTGGGGCAAAACTGCATAGTGGATGAGAAGCAAACTTGTGTGGGCTCAGTCCAGGCTGTCGGGGCTTTGGTCCCAGAGTCCAGAGTACCCAGTACAGGGTCCCCAGTAACTACTCAGGAGTGTAACACAGGCCCTCTTGGGTTTCCTTCTCAGAACCTGTCAAAGAGGAGGAATTAATTAACCAGTGATCTGTTCCTTTGACTTGTCCCATGTCCCGCTGAACCTTCATGTTCAGTAGCTGTCACCTCCCTTTTGTCCTGTCCCTTCATTTTACTCACTTCTCCAAACCAGGACTCTGGTTAAATTCAACTCTGACTTTCTCCAGGCCAGCACCCAGATAGCTTAGGAAGAGTACACAATCATGCTGACTAGTCTGTCTTTAAATTTATGACCTTGAATATTCTATTCTTTCCTTGGCAAGTTTCATCACGTTCATCCCCTCCTTCATTTTCAGAGAGACATTTGGAGTGTTGGAAGAAGATTGCCACAGCCTCTCATGACACCACCTTTCAAAGCCTTCCAGCATGTGTGCGTGCACATTCTGTCATCCTAGTGGTGGCTGGAGGTGAGTCTGTACCCTGAGCAGAGCCCCCAGGTCCCATCTTCTCTCGCCTACTCACAGACATTCGTCCACAACTTCTCTCGTCCTTCTCTGACATTTTTAGTTTGTTGTCATTGTTGTTTTACTGGTCTCTTGGGTCATTACCATCAGTGTTCAAACACATGGCCTTTTTTACCATATTAAATCCCAATTCCAAAGCAAAACAAAAACAAGCGAAAAACAAAAAACCCAACAAAAACAGAAATTAAAAAAAAAAAAAACCCTCTTCTTTCACTTTGCTTCTTCGAGCACCTATTGCCCATTTTCCTTGCAACAAAACTCTGACCAGAGTTGTCTAAACTCTGTTTCCAATTTCTTTCCTCCCATCTCTTTTCATTCTGGCTTTTATCCTCGATGCTGTCCCCAAACTGCCCTCGTCTACGTTACCAATGTCTGCCTTGTTAAATACAGCTGTCAGTTCTCATATTAGTTCTGAAGCAGTTGACACATTGATCTCTTTCTTGTGAATAAACTTTCTTCTCTTGGCTCTAGGATGCCGTGTTCTCTGTTCTCTTACTCTACTCTGTTCCATTCCATTCCAGCGACATGGGTCTCCCTGCCTCTTCGGATACGTCAGGCACGCTTATGTCCTAAGGCTTTTGTACATTTCCTAGGAAGTCTCTTCCCCTGTGAGGTGCCCATGGCTAACAACTTCACTTAAGACTTTGCTCAAATATCAACTTCTCAATGGTTTCTACTTTGACTGTCCTATTTAAAATTGTCCTATTTAAAATTATAAACTGCCACCCCTACATTCCCAAATCCTCTTGTAAACTGGATATTTCTCTCTGGCCCTTATCACTTCCTGATATATGATGCGTAATATGTTTTGTTTTGTTTTTTTGTATTTTATTGTTTCTTGTCTCTATCTTTTTTTTTAATTTTTAAATTTTTTAATAAACATATAATGTATTATTAGCCCCGGGGGTACAGGTCTGTGAATCGCCAGGTTTACACACTTCACAGCACTCACCATAGCACATACCCTCCCCAATGTCCATAACCCCACCACCCTCTCCCTACCCCCCTCCCCCTGTCCCCCCTCAGTTTGTTTTGTGACATTAAGGGTCTCTTATGGTTTGTCTCTCTCCTAATCCCATCTTGTTTCATTTATTCTTTTCCCAAACCCCCCACATTGCATCTCCACTTCCTCATATCAGGGAGATCATATGATAGTTGTCTTTCTCCGATTGTCTTGTCTCTATCTTGCCAGAGGTAAGCTCCTCCAGGACTAGAATCTTCTTTTGCTTGGTTCGCTGACAGAATATCCAGAGTGCCTACCATTGAACTAGGCATAAAGTGGATGCTCAAATGTTGAATGAATAAATGATTCTAGGAAACTTGCTGCCCTGGCTGTGCAGTTATAGACTTGGGCGATATTGGGGCACTTGGGATTTGAGCCTACCTATTCCTGGACTGAGCTAATTCTTTGATGGAGAGAGTCATCAGATATTGTGGGGGGACTTTTAGGGATCCCTGGCCCAGTATTTTTCATTTGGAAGACTGCAAGGTATTTTTTCAGAGATTTTACAGAAGTATACCACACTGTTAGCACCCTATCAGGTGCATTAACAAATGAATGGGAAAAGCTCCAGACTTTATCTGCACCTCGCATTCATGTAAAGCAACATGAGTTCTAGAATGTACTTATTAGGAGACAGGGAACCAGCTGGGTCTCCTTTGTGGCCAGATCCTTGGACCTCATGGTCACATAGCATAGACTGTGGCACTGGGAATCTATTGGGTTATGCAATGATTGCTAAATAGTCCATGTTGAGGTAGACAGACTATAGCTTGATGTCAGATAGATGAAGGATCAGGGTGGATCCTGGACTTAAAACGTCTGGGCTTTCCTTTCTCTCCACTGTAAGTCACTGTGGGGCTCCGTAGTAAGTGTAAAATTGTCAGCCCAAGGTAGGCACAGAGCAGGACCACTAAGGGCAAACTTTCCTTCCCTGAGGAGGAACTCTCTGCATTACTCCTATTATATTATTTCCTGGGTATCACAAAGGAATTTAACTTGCCTGAATATCTGAACATACACTAAGGAGATTAATTTATGAACCAGAAGAAATGGAACAAAGAACTTCTTGCTTCTCTTTTATGAACTCTGAATGCCTGAGATTTACAGTAGAAATTACAAGACTGTAGCAACTTTCCAGGGAATATACATGAAAAGACTGCAAATCGTCAATTTTGGAGATGAAAAGAACTCAGTAGCCATTTAAATTTCCTCTCAGAATATGTGATTGTGCATATTTATTGAGAACCTACTATGAGCAGGTTTGAGGTGATTTGTGGCATTGAGCATAGAAGAGGTGGGACTTGTGGATTCCAGAAACACGAATGTGCTTTCATTGCACCGGGCAATATATTTCTAGCAGGATGACTGAAGAACTTCGAAGAGACTTTCTAAGAGATTGTTAGGGGCACTTCAGAGGATGCTGTTAGGAAGCTTTTAGGGAGTTGTGCAAATGCATAGTCAGCTTAAAGCCATTAAACACATTAATTAATGCCAATTATTCTCGTGTGGTGGCTATAGGTGCAATTGAGAATGACTGCACTGCATCTGTTTCCTTCAGGCGTGACTTTAGTCTTCATTTGAGAGTGTGTAGGACATCTAGGATTAAAAACAAAACAAAACAAAACACACAACCCTTAACAGTGTCAAGAAAAGCAATTCCTTGGGTAGTCCTATAAAAGTCACTTGCCATTTAGTGCTGCAGTTAATTCACCTGTGAAATAGAAATAGTAACAATGAAATAAGACTTATTTTTCTGGAACTTCTAATGGAGGTTTTCCACAATACAAGTGGGTTGAGATTGACTATGGAAATTATCATGCAGCTGATGACTGAGGAAGCCCAATTTCATGGGAAGGGGAAGGAAGGACTGAGCCAGTGCTCATTCCTATTTCCCTGACATTACTCCTGTGGAGAGTGTTTGTAGCAAGTGTCAGTGAGGCTGCGTTTGGGTTGAATTCACCTAGTCTTCCAAACTGAGTTAATTTCAGCTCTTCAGGAAAATACACACATGCCATACTTCTAATGATGCGAAACCAGTTTAGACTATAGGAAAGATTTTCATTTATTTTCAAATAATTAGAAATAACAATGGCTGATTTTTAAGTATTAATTGGGCTGACATAAATGACTTTAAGATTCACTTTAAATATGCAGCAATAATTAAGTTATGTGAATGATTTGGTAGGTCCTCATCAACAGCTAAGTGAAAAACCAGAAGAACACAAAATTAAAAATAAAATATGATCTCAGTTACGCAAATGTATTTATATACTTCACATTTTCCTCACATATGTGAATAGGAAAATATTGGAAGTAAACATAGCAAATGTGAGCAGTGGTCATCTTTAGAAGATGGGATTATTGGTGCTCTTTTTCTGTTTTCTTTTCTGTATTTTCAATGCTTTTGAGCTTCCAGTGAAAGTCTGTTAGTCTTATAGTAATAGACCAAAGCCATTAAAATTGTGCTTAAAGGTACTTTGCACAGGGCAGGAACATAATACAGCAAACGCTGAGAGAATGAATGGGTCCATCAGGAAAGCTGACAAGCTTTACCAACTTTCTGGCAGCTTTGTCCATCTTTCTTGTAGGCTGATAGTAACATGTCACATCATGAAGGTTTCGTTACAAAATAAATGATAGCATATTATAAATCACTACCATAAATAATAAGCACAGACAAATCAAGTCCCTTTGTGATGAGACAGCTCTAATTGCTTTTAATTTCATGCTTTCACTTACTGTACTTGCTAAATCTTAAAGTTGTAATCTCCAGTGTTCTTTCAGTCATTAGTATAAATTAGCAATGTTGTACTATATGCAAATCAGTTGGCTGAAAAAGTCAGTTATGTGGAAAATACTGTAAATAACCTTTTTCAACTCAATTAAACAATTTCGGTGTGATGCCCCAGGCTTTGAGGAACAAGTAATTGACTAAAGCAGTTAAAAACCTCTGGGTCCAATTCAGAAAGCCTTACACAGACAAAATTCTCACTTTCTTCAGCACTAATGTTGTACACCCAAGAGTATTGGGATAAGGCCAGGGATGAAATCCTAGGTGGACAAAAGAAGAAAGATAGTGGCTAATATTTACTGAATGCTACATGTACTGTTGTCATTCTTTGTCCCCAAAGTGAAAATGGCAGTGAAATATAAAATGCAGTCAAAGGTACGCCCTTCAGTGTTTTCCAGGCTGTGTTCTGCTGGTATGTGCTCTCCCAAGATGCGTTGTATACAAAGGGAGATTCATGGGGCACCTGGGTGGCTCAGTGGGTTAAAGCCTCTGCCTTCAGCTCAGGTCATGATCCCAGAGTCCTGGGATCGAGTCCCGCATCAGGTTCCCTGCTCTACTGGGAGTCTGCTTCTCCCTCTGATCTTCTCCCTTCTCATGCTCTCTCTCACTGTCTCTCTCTCAAATAAATAAATAAAATTAAAAAAACAACAACAACAAAGGGACATTCATGAGAAAATGATTTGGGGAATTTTTACATAATGTATATTGCTTTTGAAGGATCAAAAACAACATTGAGATGTTAAAGGTCTGGAAACGTGTGCAGTAAAGAAATATGTTTAAATTGGTTTAATCCAACAGTTAATTCCATGGGAAAATAAAATTGTTTTACTTATTTTATTTACCTAATATCTGCTAACATCCCTTGGAACTATCATTCTGCGCTCAAAGACCAAAAAGCATTCAAGCAATATTCTATACACTGGACTTGTTTAAATATGGTACATATGTAATTAGGAGGTAAATTCTATGGCTGCAACATCTCCTTTTGGTCTAGTAAGTAGTGTTACAAATAGATGCTACCACACACTGTCTGTTTTTCCTGGGAAAAGCCATGTAGTGACCTGATGGCTGCTGGGAACCATTTAGGTCCAGGCCCATCTGATAAAACACCTGCTTAGAATTCTTGATTTTTAAAAAATAAAACGAGATACTTAAAAATAATTCAGTTGCACAGTATATATAAAGTGTCTTTTGCAGTTTGAAGACTGTTCCTCCTACCTTCCCACATTTATTTCCACTTGCCACACTGCTAACCATTGTTTTGAGTCATACATGTGAATATATTTTGACTTTCAATCCCATATCACTGGACTCTGAGTTAGGTGGGGTCCAAAGCCCAAGGCCCATTGAGGTCTGTGGATGCTCTTTCTTCTTATCCTTCCTCAAGGTCCTGACACATTTCTTCTGCATATTGCTCACTCTTCTACTCTACCACTCTTTCTGGGCCTTGTGGCCAATCTGTATATACAGGAGGAAAAAATTAAAATTTGTCTCCCAAGTTCTCCTCTTTAAAATTCACCACATTATGTTTAGAGGTACACATCAAGTCTCTAGAGCATCTCTTGAAACCTGGGCTTGATATGTTTGCTGGGCTTTTCTATGTGTGGCTTGAATATGTTCATTTACACTGAGCAGACCAAACAAATAATAGAAAATAGAGCAAACTATGAAATAGGAGTGCTCTGAAGTAAAGAAAAAAAGAGGTATGATTGGAAAGATACTGAATTAGAAATGGGATTCGTATTATAAGTTACCTATAGCATAATATGTATGCTAAGACCAGAACATAATGACAAACCTTATTAGTTCCTTCTACCAAAGAAAATCAGAAGTTTTTGCTAGGAAGGATACAGTGATGGACAGAAAATCTTGCTTGCCACTGGCTTGTGCGCTGTTGGAATGACTTTTGGTGCCCTTTTTAACCATAATCTTTTTAATCTTTGAAGTTAAATTTAATATTAAATGAACAACATTTATATACACTCTAAAGAAGAAATACTTGCACACTGCATTACTCCAGGGCAGTTGGTTTGGAGTTTTTTATGTTTTTAGTAGTGTCCCTACCCCAAGGACTTATGGTTACACTTGATTTATTTTTTAAAGAGTTTTGTGTATGAACTGTTGCATTATATTTGCTTTTAGCATCAGTGGGCCTTATTTCTCTCCTAAACATTTATCCTGCCTTTGATAATATTCTTTCATTCTGGGATTTATTATTATTATTTTAAATTTTATTTATTTATTTATTTGTCAGAGACAGAGAGCAAGCACAAGCAGGGGGAGCAGCAGCTTCCCCCTGGGCAAGGAGCCTGATATAGGACTCGATTCCAGGACCCTGGGATCATGACCTGAGCTGAAGGCAGCCACTTAACTGACTGAGCCATTCAGGCATCCCTCTGGGATTTTTTTTAAAGTATGTTAATTCTCTTTTGTCGTGATTGTGTTCAGCATCATTTTCCTGCTTCAGGGTAACTCCAGAATCTATTCTATAGCGATTACTCTAGGTTGGGTAAAATATTTGAATTTGAAAGCACCTTAAGGAATACACCTCAATCATATCCAAATATGAGATTTAGGGAAAGATCATATGTCATAGAATGAGTAGCAGAAGGTTGCTTTGTATCCTCTGTAGCCTAATAAATCAGACCTGAGACATCAATCTTTCTTAGTCTGAAAAATTTGTGCCATCTCCCCACCTGACCTTTAAGTAAAAGGATTATTTACAGTTACCAAATAGATTTTTAGAAAAATAAAAATTAGAGCAAGGTAAACCTCCTCACTTTAAAATAATTAGAAAAATTTGCATTCAGAGATTAAAAAAAAGTTATTCTTTTGTGATCTGTCTGGATCAGTGGTTCTCAATGGGCAGGTTTCCCCCTGTGGGATGTTTGACAATGTTTGGAGACATTTTGGCTATCAGATGTGTGGGGGGGTTTCTACTGGCAGCCAGTGGGTAAAGACCAGAGATGCTGGTGAACATCCTACAATGCACAGGACAGTCCCCCACAACAAGACTTATCTGGACCCCAAATGTCAGTAACGCTGAGACTGAGAAACCCTGATGTAGGTCAGTGGTTCTTACCGAGTGTGGCTTTCAGACCAGTGGCTTCAGCATCACCTGGAAAATTGTTAGGTATGTGCACCCTTGAGCCTCCTCTTGGGCCTCCTAATAGTGGGGCCCAGAGATTCTGATGCGTGTTCATGTTTGAGAACCACTGAATACATAGTCCAGTCTTCTTGTTTCTTAGTCACTTCGAAGGATATGGATTCTCGCTCTCTACTCAACCTTTCCCTTTAATCAGTACCTAAAGTTTAAAATCCAGGCCTTTCACAAACTCCAATTTCTTTTCTCCTCAAGAATCTTTTTGTGTGGTGGCCTCTCTCCAGTTCTCTGTCCCAAAGAAATCCACTTGCCAGGAGCAAGTTGTGTCTTCGTTCCCTTTGTATCTTTCTAAAATATTGGCAATAACCAATATTTACTTTGGTTTACCACACCTGGTCTACCCCACACATTTGTGTCAGGCTGTAGCTTGTGCCCCATGGAGTCAGCGCTGGTGAGTGGAGGTGTTGCTCAGCATGTTTCATCAAAGGGCTTTCAAGGTTAGCACTTGTTCTCATCCTGTCACCTCCTAATTGACAAATCGCTTCCGTTTGGGGTGTAACTCAAACTAAAATCCATACCATGAAATGACTCAGTGCCTATCTCAAGTGATGGCAAGATAGCATAGATTTCTTTCCTTATATTTTAATTCCATTATGGTTAATGAATAGTGCTATATTAGTCTCGGATGTGCAATATGGTGACTCAACAATTCTACATGTTATTCAGTGCTCATCATTATAAATGTTTCCTTAATCCCCTTCACCTCTTTCACCCATTCCCCCACCCACCTCCCCTCCAGTAGCCATCAGTTTGTAGTTAAGAGTCTGTTTTTTGGTTTGGCTTTTTAAAAATTACTTGTTCATTTGTTTTGTTTCTTAAATTCCACATGTGAGTGAAATCATATGGTATTTGTCTTTCTCTGGCTGACTTATTTCACTTAGCATTATACTCTCTAGATCCATCCGTGTTTCAGACTTTTTATGCCATAATAATATTCCATCATGTATATATACCACATCTTCTTTATCCATACATTTATCAGTGGACCCTTGGGCTGCTCCCGTAATTTGGCTATTGTAAACAATACTGCAATAAACATAGGGGTGTATATATCTTTTCCGATTACTGTTTTTGTATTCTTTGGGTAAATAGCTGGTAGTGGAATTGTTGGATCATAGGGTAGTTCTATTTTTAATTTTTTGAGGACCCTCCATACTGTCTTCCACAGTGGCTGCACCAGTTTGCTTTTCCATCAACAGTGCATGAAAGTTCCTTTCTCTCCATAAGCCGTCAGTATTTGTTGTTTCTTGTGTTTTTGATTTTACCCATTCTGACAGGTATGAGGTGATATCTCATTGTGATTTTGATTTCCCTGATGATGAGTAATGTTGAACATCTTTTCATGTGGGCCGTCTGGGTGTGTTCTTTGGAGAAAGGTCTGTTCATGTCTTCTGTGCACATTTTAATTGGATTATTTGTTTTTTTGGTGTTGAGTTGTATAAGTTCTTTATATATTTTGGATACTAACCCTTTATGGGATATGTCATTGGAAAATATCCTCTCCCATTCAATAGTTTGTCTTTTAGTTTTGTTGATTGTGTCCTTTGCTGTACAGAAGCTTTTTATTTTGATGTAGTTCTCATAGTTTATTTTTGCTTTTGTTTCCTTGCCTCGGGTCACATATCTAGAAAAATGTTGCTGTGGCTGATGTCAGAGACATTACTGCCTGTGCTCTCTTCTAGGATTTTTATGGTTTCCACTCTCACATTTAAGTCCTTAATCCATTTTGAATTTACTTTTGTATATGGTGTAAGAAAGTGGTCCAGTTTCATTCTTTCACATATAGCTGTCTGGTTTTCTCAACACCATTTGTTGAAGAGGCTGTTTTTTCCCCATTGCATATTCTTGCCTCCTTTATTGAAGATTATTTGACCATATAATTGTGGGTTCATTTCTGAGTTTTCTAGTCTGTTGATCTATGTGTTGATTTTTGTGCCCCAAACATACTATTGTGGATACTACAGCTTTACTGTATATCTTAAAATCTTGGGTTGTGATACCTCTACTTTTTTGTTCTTTTTCAAGACTACTTTGGCTATTTGGGTTGTTTCGTATTTCCAGGCAAACTTTTGGATTATTTGTTCTAAATTTATGAAAAATGCTATTGGTGTTTTGATAGGAATTGCATCAGGTTTGTGGATTGCTTTGGGAAGTGTGGGCATGTTAACAATACTTGTTCTTACAGTCCATCAGCATGGAATATCTTTCCATTTGTTTGTGTTATCTTCAGTTTCTTTCTTTGGTGTTTTATAGTTTTCAGAGTACAGGTCTTTCACCTCCTTGGTAAGTTTATTCCTGGGTATTTTACTATTTTTGGTACAATTATAAGTGGGGCTGTTTTCTTAGTTTCTCTTTCTGCTACTTAATTATTGGTGTATAAAAATGCAATGACTTGTCGTGTATTGATTTTGTATCCTGGGACCTCACTGAATTCATTCATTAGTTCTAGTAGGTTTTTGGTGGCTTCTGTAGTGTTTTCTATATAGAGTATCAAGTAATCTGCAAATAGTGGAAATTTTACTTCTTCCTTACCATTTTGGATGCTTTCTATTTCTTTTTGTTGTCAAAGCTGTCAGGTTTTCCCCATTGAGTATGATGTTAGCTGTAAGTTTTTCATATATGTTCCCTCAAAACCTAATTTGTTGAAGGTAAATGGATATCGTACTTCATCACATCCTTTTTCTGCATCTTGAGATGATCATATGGTTGTTGCTTTTTCTCTTTTTGATGCGATGTATCCTGTTGATTGATTTGCAAATACTGAACCAACGTTGCATCCCAGGAATAAACCTCACTTGATCTTCGTGAATGATGTTTTTAAATGTATTGTTCTGTTTGGTTTGCTAATATTTTATCGAGGATTTTTGTATCTATGTTCATCAGAGGTATTGGCCTACAGTGCTCTCTCTTTCTCTCTCTCTTTTTTTTGTCATAGTGTCTTTATGTAGTTTTGGTATCAGGGTAATGCTGGCCTTGTAAAGTGATTTTGGAAGCTTTTTTCTCTCTTCTCTCTTTTTTAGAGGAGTTTGAGAAGAATAGGTATTAACTCTTTAAATGTTTGGTAGAATTCACCTGAGAAGCCAGGGACTTTTTGTTGGGAGTTTTTTGATTAGTGGTTCAATTTTGTTTCTGGTAATCAGTATTTTCAGATTTTCTATTTATTTCTGACTCAGTTTTGGGAAGTTATATGTTTCTAGGAATTTATTCCTTTCTTCTAGGTTGTACAATTTGTTGGCATATAATTTTTCACAATATTCTCTTGCAGTCTTTTGTATTTCTGTGGTCTTGGTTGTTTTTTTCCTCTTTCATTTCTGATTTTGTTTATTTGCATCACCTCTCTCTTTTTGATGAATTTGGCTAAAAATTGGTCAGTTTTGTGGATCTTTTCAAAGAACCAGCACCTGGCTTCATTGCATCTTCTTTTTATTTTTTTGTATTTCCTATTTTATTTATTTCTGCTCTAATGTTTATTAGTTCCTTCCTTCTACTGGATTTGGATTTATTTGTTGTTCTTTCTCTAGCTTTTTTAGGGTAAGGTTAAGTTGTTTATGTGAGATTTTTCTTGCTTCTTCAGGGAGGCCAGTGTTGCCTTCAGGGAGGCCAGTGGCCAAGTTGCCAACTTTCCTCTTAGAGCCACTTTTGCCGCATCACAAAGATGTTGGAGGAGGCAGATGTGTGAGAGGAGGCTGAGGCGGGGCACAGGTGGTTAGCAAGGTTTGCACAGTTGTGCCATGGGAGAGGAGCTGAGGTCTGGCTGAAGGGGGGCATGTCTGCTGGAGAATGCGTGGTGGGGTGTGCTGTTAGCAAGTTAAGTAGTGAGGGGTGGCCCTGTCCTGGTTCTTGAAGGCTCATCCATGTGTCCAGGCTGGGGGCTGGGAGAGGGAAATGGCACCTGTCAGCCCTTGTTCCTGGATAAGTTTCCCAGTGATCCCTGCCCCTCCAGCACAGACTCTGAGATTGGTAAACAAATCTCCTTTTGAGGCACCTCAGGCATTTTTCAAAGCGCTGCTTGTCTGCAGGACTGCCTCTGTAAGGGCAAGGACTCAGTTTCCTGTCACTCTCCTGGCTTTCCCAGAACCAAGCCTGCTGATTTTTAAAGTTCCAGGTGTGTAGACCTGCTGACTGTAAGAACTCTTGAGGTTATGCCCCACGGGTTTTCAAAGCCAAATGTTGTGGAGATTCCCCGTGCCTTGCCTACGTGGCATTAAGGTCTATTTCTTTTCTTTCTTGACTCCTGTGGTGTCCCTCCCTCCCGTGGATGATACCACAGGTCCCTTTATGTCCTGACCTTGTTTGCCCTTCCTACCTTCTTGGATGTGGCCTGTTCTCTCCATTTAGCTGCAGAGAGTCTGTTCTGGTAATGTGGCTGTTACCTAGTTGTATCAAAGGGACACGGTGAGCTTAGGGCCCTCCTACTCCATCATCTTCTTCCAACATGGATTTCTTCATATATTAAAAAAAAAAAAACATGCCACATTTTCTTTCCTGCCCATAGTGCAAAAAATGGAATGTCTAGAATTGTGAGACCAGGAGCTGAATTTTATTACTGATCATTTTGGTAACTTGAGATTGACCTCTAGACCTTAAATTCTAGTTAGGAAATCTTTAGGTTTGCCAACCTCATCCCTTCCCCATCATGCATTCAAATCCTCATTTCATTAAAGGAAAAAACAGCTTTTGTATGAGCCTTTATGATGGAGTGGAGGAATGCAAATCTTATAATTAAGAACTCAGTCTTCATTATTAGCCTGTAAATCATACAATAAAATAAACCTGGCAGACATGGCCAACTGTTCATACTCAATTAATTTGGAAATATATTATTCATCTGTTGTGGCCTTCTATTGCAGCTGACAGTTTTGCTTCTCTTCAGCTTTATTAAGGATTTCTGGCAAGTGGCAGTGCCAAAGGGGTTGAAAGCCTAAACACAAAGCAATTGTTGTAAATCTAGAGGAGAGGTGAACCGTGTAACCACCTATAGCTTTCTTCCTGAATTGCCTCCTTCATTTCCATGAGGGCTGGAGAGAATCTAATGAGTTGATATAAAAAAACAGTTTACATTGTCATTTCAGGAAGTGATCCCTGATCGTAAAGCTTTCCGACCAAGTAAGGGTCACAGAGCTGTGGTGGAGACAACGTCCACATCCATCCCAGATTAAAGATAAACTTGTGTTCTGACTTGCCAAATGGTCTCTTCACATCTCATTTTGTGTCGTCCTTCCAGGCTAGGGAGGTAATTGTGCTCTTCGTGGCCCTAGACACCTTTCCTTTTCTTGATATCAAAGAAAGGAGGGTAGGCTGCCTGGGTGGCTCAGGAGGTTAAGCGGCTACCTTTTTTTTTTTTTTTTTTTTAAAGATTTTACTTATTTATTTGAGAGAGAGAGAATGAGAGTGACGGAGAGAGAGCATGAGAAGGGGAAGGGTCAGAGGGAGAAGCAGACTCCCTGCCAAGCAGGGATCCCGATATGGGACTCGATCCCAGGACTCCAGGATCATGACCTGAGCCGACGGCAGTCGCTTAACCAACTGAGCCACCCAGGTGCCCCCAAGCATCTACCTTTGACTCAGGTCACGATCAAGGGATCATGGGATTGTGGCATTAAGGTCTATGTCGTGGGTTCCCGTTCAACTGGGAGTCTGCTTCTCCCTCTCTCTCTGCCACTCTCCCTGCTTGTGCTCTCTTTTAAAAAAGGTAATCTGAGTTTAATTTCTCTGTTTTTATCTAGTTTAAATGTAACCTTGGATGGTATCTCCCTTTTTAAAAGGTATGCTATATGGGTTTTTTCCCCTTAAAAATAGCCCTCGTGTGGCCTTTTATAATTTGCAAAATTAGGACCTATTTCTGTTCCTGAAAAAGTAGCTAAATTCTGTAGGTTCCTGGGCTCCTTTAAGATGATCAATAAAATACAGACAGACCGTTTCCTTCAGAACAATTACCACCCATCAAAACAGGCAATTTCGTGATGACGTGAATTCAGCAGACTTGTTTTGTATGTGTATGTGAGGAGAAAAGAGTTTTTAATTTCCTAAATCTACGTTTTTTAGGGAAGGGGTGAGGATGGATGGTGACAGTTCTTGTTTGAGGGTGTGTGTGTGTGTGTGTGTGTGTGTCCATCCATCCATCCCTGGGGGCAGTAGACTGTCTTAGGATGGCATGGAATCATGGAAGGAATAGATGTTTTAGAATAACAAAGAATGGATCTGTGAGGTAAAATCTGTCAGGCATTTATCAAATGCTTTAAAAGTCAGGCTTCCTTTTTTGGAACCCCTGCCTTAAACATTTTATTGTCCTCAGTCATCAATCATTTCTCAATTCAAATGCTAATCACTTTCCAAATAGACCCTCTCCCGAAGAGCTGCCTATCTGTACTCTGCTACCATCATGCTTATCAGAATTCAAGGTTCTGTTTCATGGGTACAGGCAAATAAAAGATACATGAATGTACCAGCATAAAATATAGTTTCTACTCCTAAAACCTCTAGAAAGAAATAGAAGGGATATGGGACACATCTCTTGCTTTGTTAATATGATTTTGCATTTTGCCTGTCACATTGCAAGAACTCAGTCATTTGTATCTTAAACACATGAATACATAAGCAAACATGAATTCGGGTTCTATAAGAAATGTGACAGGAAAAACAGAACCAGTAGAAACAAAAGGTGCTTTTACTGGTCATTTAAACTCTTCCTTTCTCTTAAAATGAAATTATACATAATGCACTTCAGGTATGATATGAAAAGAAAATGTTACAGTTGTCTTGTTCAGCCGGGTTAGTCATCCCAAACAGGACAGCTTAGCTCAAAACAAGCGTTGTGTCTCTGCTTCCCCATAACAGGCCTTTGTCAAATTACGCGAACTTTAGATCACCCTTCCTCGAGACTGTTGCTTTAGCAGCCCGAGGGCAGTTCCCCAGGTTAGGTATTGAGATGATGCACGGATATTATGCTGGACAAATGTCAACTTGGTGTTGGGATCAAGGGAGATGGGAGAGTACATGCTACATCCCGACACCCTGAGCGCTGATACAGGAGGGGATTAATGGCATCCTACCTACGAAATTCTGGATTGGTACGTTTATAGCTCTCTTCTGGGGACTTCCTCTCCCCTTAGGTTCATCTCTTCATCAGAGCTTGATAAAGATGATTTGGCAAAATAAGAGATGGGTTTTTCCAAAGTTCTGCCAGATCAGTTCTCCAGATCCTTCTAACTCCTTACCTTGCTGAACCTCAGGCTTATTGCCACCTCAGAGGGAGAGGTGCTAACATGTACTGCTTAAATATTGCTTGAGTCTGGATCCTGGTTCCATCATCTTTTGGCTGTGGTGTCTTAGGCAAGTCACTCAACTCTTCTGTGCCTCAGTGTCTCCATTTTCTAAAATGAGATTTAATAATCGCACTGATGTCAGTGGATAATTATGTTAGGTGAGTCAATATGTATAACCGTCTTAGAACTGTCCTTTGCATATGGTAAGTACTCGAAAAGTGTCAGCTACTTTTTATTGTCCTTGTGTCTGTCTCCCAGGAGCATTAGATGATTTCAGCCAGAGGGAAGTGTGGCTACTTGTGGTATCCATGATGACCTCTCCATGGCATTGTAGATTGCTAGTGGAATAGGAGAGGATCAGGACTTAGACACACTCCCTAGGAGGTAATCACAAGGGACAGAAACCCTAGTTGACACTTTCCACTTCTTTTCCCATTTCCATATGGTGACTGACAAATTTCTAGGGAAATTAAAAAAAAAATTAATCATTGTGCCTTGGGTACCTTTATTCTATCTAATCCATTTTTTTTTAAAGATTTTATTTATTTATTTATTTATTTGACAGACAGAGACCACAAGTAGGCAGAGAGGCAGGCAGAGAGAGGAAGGGAAGCAAGCTCCCTGCTGAACAGAGAGCCCGACGCGGGGCTCGATCCCAGGACCCTGGGACCATGACCCAAGCCGAAGGCAGAGGCTTTATAACCCACTGAGCCACCCAGGCGCCCCTATCTAATCCATTTTTAAGAATGCGTGAATGTTAGAAGATGCCTAATAGGTAGGGTTTATTTTTCTCACAGCACGGGGAGTCTGGAATATTGGTTATTGGTCTAGTGGCTGTGGGGTGTACTGTGGTGGCTCTGAAATTCTTGTGGCCTTTTCTTCATATGTGTTACTTCCTTTGTGCCCCTCTCCATCTGAGAAAGCCAAAGGTTTCCCAGACCTACTTCTTCCCACCCCTATCCCATCCTTCATCCGGGCACTTTTTAGTAAGCAGTCATTGGCTAGAATTGGAATGAACACCTGACAAGCCCTACTACAAGGGGGGCTAGGAAGGTGGGGCACAAGGGTGTCAATTTGGACTTAAACAGATCATGACCTATTGCTTAGAACTAGACAGTGACCGAATATTCTCAGGAATCTGGAAAGAGGGTGGTGGCAGTGATTGGCGTTGGCTAGGCCATTAGCGATAGCTTCCAAATAAGCATCCATATTTACTGCTCTTGCCTATTTCAGTGGTAAGCACTTTCACTTGAACTATATCTTGGTTATTCATCCAAACAAATTCATAAATAGGTATCTCATTTTACAATTGAGATAAATGAGGCCGCTACTAAGTGGTGGGGACAGGATTCAAATTCAGGTCATCTGATGTCATGCTGGTGCTCTAACCCACTTTCCCACAGTGATTATATTAGAGCCAGAGGCAAAATGATTACCTGGCACCTCCTTGAGAAAATGAAATGTGATTTGTCAGGCTCATTATTAGAGAGAAGAATCTCCGGGGTCTCCTATTGTGAGTCCTGAGTTGAGAATTACTTGTCACAGCAAGTGACCCAGAATTTCCGTGAAGCTCAGCCTTTCTTCTGAGCCCCTGGACACTTTCATATCTGTACCCATTTCAGGAATTGTGTCTTGATCTCTTGTATTCTTCTGCCTGGGATTCTTTTTCTTCTGTCAATTTATGGCAAGACCCAGTGAAGTAGAACTCATACAAGGTGCATGACCCTGGACATTTCTTGACTTGTGATTACCCTGATGTAATGACATCTTTTCAAGAAACACTCACACATAACTGGTGTGCCTCCTTTCGGTGTAGGGAGGAGTTCACAGTTCACCAAGGATGTTGTGGTGTATTTTCCACCCTGATTGCACTTACATCTGGTTTGAGGCCTAATTATGCCCATCAGCTGTGGCCTGCATGTCTAGCTGTGCAGCTGCAGGGAGAGTTGGTGCTGTGTTCACTTAAAGGGAACTTAGCAGGATTCTCATAAGGGAGATCTAGTAGCCCCTGGTTCAGATCAGGGAAATGGGAGGGCTTCTTTTTTTTCCATTCCTTTTTAGACAGTGGGGGGCCTGGGTACACTGAAGGAAGCACAGTAATATGACGATGCTCTAGCACCTGTCGATATTGGGGAAGAAGACACCTTTCCCTTTTATTCCCTCCAACACCACTTTTTAACAGTTGTCCTTCTCCTTTCAAGTCTCCATCGCAGTAATGAAAAACCTTCCCACAGATCTGAAAGTCGTTAGCACGCCAGTGTAAGTACTATGTGGTCGTTTCATAAATTCTCAGAATGCTTTGAGACCTTAGCACGTCTCTCTAGAGCAGGAGTTAGCGAACTTTTTCTATAAAGGACAAGCTAATAAATATTTTAGACTTTGCTGGTCATCTGATCTCTGTTGCACACACTTATTTCTGCCACTGTAGCATGAAGGCAGCCATCTATAATATGTAAATGAATGTGCATGGCTCTGTTTCAATAAAACTTTATTTGTGAACTCTGATATTTGAATTTCACATAATTTTCACATGTCTGAAAATATTCTTATAAAATTTTTTTTCTAACCATTTTAAAATGAAAAAAAAACTATTCTTATCTCATGGTTTGTACAAAAAGATTTGGTCTGTGAGATGGTCTTTGTTGAGTCTTCTTCTAGAGCAAATCTGTCTAATAGAATTGTCTGTGATGGAGATGGCCTATAATACTGAGCACTTGAAATGTGGTTATCGCAACTGAGGAAATGAATTTTTGATTTTAATTAATTGAAATTGAATTTTCATTTTAAGTAACAACTTGCAGCTAGTGGCTCCTATATCGGACAGAAGTAGAACTCCACTGTTTATCCTACGATATTCAGAACTCTCAGGTTTTTTAACTTTTAGATTAGAAATTTAAGTACCTGGAAGAAGCCTGACTGGCCTAGTTAGGGCAAAATCACATAGACAGTTAGCTTCAGGAGCCCCATTATTGGTGGGGTCAAGCTAGGGGTGGATTTCTTGCCCAAGAGAGCCTGAATATATAACCCAGTAGGGATTCGCTACAATCTCCTGAAGTTCTTGCCTTTTAGGAAGAGCTCCCTAATGAAAAAGGAAAGGAATGACTTCAAAATGACTTACTCTTGGTAGCTGTGGAGTGGGACAGAGATTGTTGCTGTACCTCATTTCCACAGTCCTTAATTCATACCACAGTGTTGACTAGTATAATCTGTCAGAGAATGTCATTGTCATTTTTAAATACGCTGCATGTGTAATCAGTCAGCAAGTATTATTGAGCATCTGCTGTGTCCTTATTAGCACAGGGCAAGGTGTCTTCACAAATCGTTTCAGATTTCTTCTTCATTTCCTGAAAGTTCTCACACAGAGTGCTGTTTTGCAAACAATTAAATTGAAACCAAATGGCCTCTTCATGAAAATAGTATGGATTATCATTCTGTTACAGAAGGCACTTCCGAACTATATCATGCAAAAACTAAGACTTTAATCTTATATCAACTTCTGAAACTCTGAAAAAGTTTAACTTTCAGAGCTTTGACCCTACAAAGTAATGGCCTGTTTATCTGCTAGTCATTCTTGCCTCCTACTTGGGAACCACCTAGAAACTTCCTTGTTTGTGTGGTGTGTGTGAAGAGATGGGGATACTCATTCTGAATGATAAATCAGGTAAGGGACCATTGACATTTCATCTGAGGCTTAAACTGTAGGAAGGTGCAGGTCAGGAAAATTTTGGAGCAGAGATTTCTAGAAACAGCAGCTGCAGGGACTCTAGAGCAGGAATGAAATTTCTTTGTTAAAGGAAGGAAAAGTGGCTGCAGAGATTTGGAGCATAACACAGCAGGAGAACACTGAGGGGTAGATTCTGGAGATGGTCTATGATCAGATCATATAATGAGGCGTGTTAAGCACTCAGCACAGATCTGGAAAATGCCTCAT
The DNA here is from genome assembly GCF_963455335.1 of Martes martes. Lineage (NCBI taxonomy): Eukaryota > Metazoa > Chordata > Mammalia > Carnivora > Mustelidae > Martes > Martes martes. The sequence continues at coordinate 34,537,536 of NC_137899.1, forward strand.
TTTAACACACTGTACACAAAAATTGCATCACTGACTTTGGAGGCAGGACTGTTTATTTATGGCTGAGTTGAAGGTAAAGAATCAGTCAGTGAACATGCATCCAATTGAGAAAATAAGTTGGTAAAATTATGGTCCTAGTTTCCCTCAAGATATTGTAGACTAAGTAGTTCAGAAGGAAATGCCTAATGTTGAGCTGAGCAGGGGGATGTAATCCAGAAACCTCTAACAATGGATGAGTTGGATCTCTTTTGGTCCTTTTGGGATTTAAAAAAAAAAAACAAAACACTTCAAAATGCTGATAAATTGCAGGGCTCAGACCACCAAGAGAAACTAGTATATTAAATCGTAGAAGATGTAGAGCTAAGATATCTAACAAAAAAGCAGTTTGCTCTGAGCAGAAATCAACAAAAAGTCCATAGAACTAGAAGGTAAAACAGCAACAAAACGAATCAAAATAAATTATCAAAATTATTAAACCCATGGAGTCCCAGAAAACCTGTATATGCAATATGTATTAAAATTTTTATTTATTTATTTGTCGGTGGGGGTGGGGGTGACAGGCAGAGGGAGAAGCAGGCTCCCTGCTGAGCAAAGAGCCCTGATGCGGGGCTTGATCCCAGGACTCTGGGATCATGACCTGAGCCAAAAGCAGATGCTTAACCGACTGAGCCACCCAGGTCTCCCTGTACATGCATCATCGCCTGTAGTCTGAATGCTTGATTGCTAGATCTTGGCATGGCTACCAAGGTTTCAAGTCAAACTTGTAGAAGAGGTGCTGCAATGACAGTATTTTAAATTTCTATGAATGAAGGCAAAAGCTGGATTCTCTGATAGAGATCATTCATTTACCTTGATAATAATGTTTGGAAATATACCTATGAACAGGGACTTTGCAAAGTAGTATTTTCCATGGTTAACATCAAAACCATTTTGAACACACTTTTTTTTTTTAAAGATTTTATTTATTTATTTGACAGAGATCACAAGTAGGCAGAGAGGCAGGCACAGAGAGAAGAGGAAGCAGGCTCCCTGCTGAGCAGAGAGCCTGATGCAGGGCTCAATCCCAGGATCCTGGGATCATGACCTGAATCGAAGGCAGAGGCTTTAACCCACTGAGCCATCCAGGCAACCCTTCTTTTTTTTTTTTTTTTTTATTAACTTAAAAAAAAATTTTTTTTAATTTATTTGACAGAGAGAGCACAGGTAGGCAGAAAGGCGGGCAGAGAGAAAGAGGGAAGCAGGCTCCCTGTTGAGCAGAGAGCCTGATATGGAGGTCGATCCCAGGACCCTGAGATTGTGACCCGAGCTGAAGGCAGAGGCCTCACCCACTGAGCCACCCAGGTGCCCCATTTTGAACACACTTTTTTACGACAGTAAAGTGGGGATGGCAATTGCTACTGCAAATGCAGGTTGAGTCGGTGGTACAGGTAGAGTGTGCCTCTGATGATCTCCTTCAGAGCACCACCAGTCACACAGGCCATTGGCTTGAGGTCTTCACCCAGCTTTTGAGCATGTGCACCAAGGGGTTGTGATACCATTATCAGATGTAATTTATTTCATTACAGGTATCAGTTTCTAGAAATCAAACATGACTGTAGGAAGTAAGGACTTGCTGTTATGAAAATATTTTTTTTGAAAATGTAAAATTTCCATTGCTACCGATAGCAGTGGCTTAAGAGTATGCAATACTGGACAGTGTTATAATTCCCAGAAAATATTATCAGGATTTTGAGACTTCTTATGGTTGTTCAAGGAAAGGTGAGCTAATAAATGTGTGTTTGCCAAGAACATGGGGGTAGATATAAAGCCTAGAAAGCACCAGGTTTTGAGTTGTTCACGAGGGTCTAAGTTAGCTAGTTTTTGTATCTTGATTCATCGCAACTATTCTGTTTTATTTTTAACCATTGAAGAGGCTCCTTGACAGCACTGAGAACACAGCAGGAAGGAGTTGTGGCTGTGAATGCACACTGAAGTGTGGGTATGGAGAGAGAGGGGGCATCCATGTTGCACAGCCTGTTGTATCTTTCTATTTTAGTTACAGAATCAGAAATAAAAAAAATAAGCCACCACACTTACCTCAAGCACCAAGGAGGACTGTGACCAAAGAACAATATGTGATTTGTGTGAACAGTAGTTATCATTTTCTTTCTAGTGCAACTATTTTACTGTACCTGCTTGGCTTTCTAATTTCTTGGAAGCTTCAACATAAAACAAACAAAAAAATCTGTGTCTGTTGATAGCCGAGTGGCTGGTTCTCACCCACTTTAGTTTCTGCTGCTTCTGATGAACCTTGATCTTCATGCTTTACAGCTGACTCGTCTCCAGCTCATCCCTCCTTCTTGAGGGGGTGTTGCTGTCCAGGCCTACTTTTCCTGGCATTGCAGTATTGATCAGCCTTAATGACTTCATGGCAGATACACTTGGCCTTTTTGACCTGAAGGGGCAAACGCAATTCTTAAATACCTTTGAACTAGAGGGTATTATGCTAAGCAAAATAAGTAAATCAGAGAAAGACAATTATCATATGATCTCGCTGCTATGAGGAATTTGAGAAACAAAACAGAGGATCATAGGGAAAGGGAGGGACAAGTGAAACAAGATGAAACCAGAGAGGGAGACAAGCCATAAAAGACTCTTAATCTCAGGAAACAAACTGAGGGTTGCTGGACGGGAAGGGGGTGGAAAGATGGGGTGGCTGGGGGATGGATCTGGGAGGGTATGTGCTATGGTGAGTGCTGTGAATTGTGTAAGACTGGTGATTCACAGACCTGTACCCCTGAAACAAGTAATACATTATATGTTATATGTTAATTATATGTTACATATATGTTATACATTATACATTATATGTTAATGAAATTATATGTTACATTATGTTATATACATTATATGTTAATGAAAATTATATGTTAATGAAACATTATATGTTACATTATATGTTATACATTATATGTTAATGAAACAAAATTATATGTTAACAAACAAAATTATATGTTAATGAAACAAAACAAACAAACAAACAAATCAAATACCTCTGAATCCCAACGGCAGTCCAGGGCTAAAAAAAAATCCTTTTCTGCAATATGGCAAGATGAAGCTCTGAATAGAAATACCTATCCTTAATGTTAAAAAAAAATTCTGTATTTGACCCTAAAATAATTCGATTTTAGAAAATGCTCTTCTCTGGGTGTTGGGTGGCTCAGTCAGTTAAGCATCTGCCTTCGGTTCAGGTCATGACCCGCTCCTGCATGGAGCTCCTTGCTCAGTGAGGCGCCTGCTTCTCCCTCTGCCTGCTGCTCCCCCTGCTTGCGCGCTCTCTCTCTGACAAACCAATAAATAAGATCTTTAAAAAAAAAGAGAGAGAAGAAAATGCTCTTCTCTTTTTCACACAATTTTAGTCACTTTCTTTTAACACCATGCACGTAAAGCTAGAAGTAAAGTATTAAGGTTGAGGACACCACCTGAGAGATGAATTATGGTGAAAATAACTGTTCAAGGAGAAAGAAGGTAGTTTGAAGTCCACACATTTATAATCCTCTATTTCCTGCCAAAGGAGGATTCTGCCAGGAATATCGTATGATATAAACAGGGGAAGGAAGGCTTTCCATGGACCACTGAGCAGTCATCTTCTGGTAACCAGTTCCTGTCCTATGCTATTCCTATAATCTTTTTTTGACAAATCAGAACATGTTTTATTCACTTTTTCGACATCAGAGAAATTTGATGCCCCCAATATTGACTTTTTAATGTAATTGCAGTTTTATTTGATGGGATTTCAAAGAAACAGGAGTAATAGTTTTGTATGTCAATTCAAATGTATGCCCGTTGAAAGATGTGGGGATGCATACACATGTACACACGTACAAATACTATTTTGGAATGGAATGAAGTGATTCTTATGGTTTTAGATTTTGTCTTTAGAAAGATCATCAATTATTTAAGTTTGAAATGCAGCCCGCCAGGAGACAATGTAATCTATAAGTGGCTGAGATTTTCAATTATACCTGGTAATTTGTCAAATGTTCACTTCACTTAGCATTAGTGTTTATTGATAATTTTTATAATCTCTAGGTTACTCTGATCCTTTTGATCCCATTTTTCTTTTAATATTTATATCTTTAAGTATAATTAGTGATTGCTCATCAATTTAAAAGCTATTTAATAGCCTTTAAATATTCATTTTTAAATGCCCTTGGCTGACTTGAATGTCTGTGTGTGTGTGTGTGTGTTTGTGAAATTCTTCCTAAATAGCCACAATACAAGAGTAAAGCATTTAATACTGACTTAAATACATGAACTATTCAATTCAAACCTATGTAAATCATCTTGGGTTCAATTATGTTTATTCCATCTGTTTTTATCATCTGCTGTTAGGATAATTTATCATTTCTACATGGTATTAAAATGTAAATGAATCAAGAGAGGAAACACATCTGTGGACTGTTAGTTAATAAAACTACATTGGGCAAGTGAGCTAAGTCATAATAATTAATTAAATTTCACTGCCCGTATATGCTTGTAATTGTATATTTAGTGTGCATTTGCATAATCACATAATGGGATCTATATGATTCATGCTTTGCTGAGCGTAAGCTGGATGCACAAATTACCAGTTCAAAATTAGAGTTGCTTATAAAGGTATCACAGAGACATTTTACTTTTTTCAAGAAATGATATATAGGAAGTAAATTAAAAAAATTTTTTTAACAAGGGAACAAATCTACCCCTCTATTTATTTACTTTTCAGTAAGTTTAAATCCTTGAGGGATACAACATCACATGGATTCTGTGACCAGTGGCTTTAGCTGGAAGGTTTCTTTGGAATTTGGCATGAACCATGCCACTATTTCCATGAGCATGAGTTCCTTTTCCCCAGTTTACTCTAGCTTTGTTCTGTTGCCACCAGGAGTCACTGTGTTGTTCTTTACTTTGTACACATAAGCACATCTCTTGCCTAGATAGAATGCAGTTTCATCTAGAGCATAAACCCCTTCGGTCTTGAGAAGAGTTATGTGCTCCTCTGGTTCCAGACACCCTGTTTATAACTAGCAAAAATGGCCTTGGACAACAGTTGTCATTACAGGAATCCTGTTCCCAGCAGGCCTCCACAGGTTCCACGATGGTAGAAAGAGAAAGGCTAAAAAAAAGGGGAAAAAAAATCTTCGAATGTGAGTTACGCATTCTTTTTCATTTTTTTTTAAAAAGACTTATTTATTTATTTATTTATTTATTTATTTGAGAGAGAGAGAGTGCAAGTGGTGAGGAGGGGCAGAGGGAGAGAGAGAATCTCAAACAGACTCCCTGCCTAGTTTGGCACCCAGTGCAGGGGGGGCTCAGTCTCTCAACCCATGAGATCATGACCTGAGCCAAAATCAAGAGTCGGACCCTCAACTGACTGAGCCACCCAGGCACCCTTGTCAGTTATGCATTCTTAAAGTTTAGAAAAGTAACTGATTGAAAAGACGTCAGCCCTGGCTTGGACAAATTCTGGCTTTGTTCTTTGAAAGCCTGCTTTTTAAAGTACAATGGTAGTATATTTCGTAGCTTTCTATCAGGGAAGGGTTTACTTTTTTGAAGACATGGTGTGAGCTGCTCAGATTAGGTATTGTCCTGAGCTAGCTTGTATGTCTAGGGCCCCTCTCTCATAATATTTTGTGATTGAATCACATTCCAATCAGTCTAATCCCCAAATTTATTTAATTAAAAAAATGAAGCCTTATTTTAGGACCATATCCTGGGGCAACATTGTGCATACTGGCCTTAAACTCATGGATACATACTCAGTGGTTTAAAGCCTCTGCCTTCAGCTTAGGTCATGATCCCAGGGTCCTGGGATCGAGCCCCCCATCAGGCTCTCTGCTCAGCAGGGAGCCTGCTTCCTCCTCTCTCTCTGCCTGCCTCTCTGCCTGCTTGTGATCTCTGTCTGTCAAATAAATACAATCTTAAAAAAAAAAACAAACCTCATAGATACATATGACTTCTAGCATTTGTTCTAGGTGACTGGGGACAATTTCTGCAGTGATGTGCTGTAGACAGCAGTCTCTAGACAAAATCTATTCTTGGTACTGTCCATCTCCACCTCCTCAAAACCTAGTCCTCTCCAGCTGCCCTCTGATTAGCAGATCAAAATAGCTCACTGCAAGTGTGAGTGACAGAGACTTAACTTCTGAAGTATATTTGCATATTGAAAAGAACCTTGTCATTTTGAATAAATTTTGAAAATGCCAGTCTGTTCAAACCACTCCCCTGCCTGATGTCCTTTCCTGGCTCCTCAGTGCATCAAGTTCAAGTCTAAATTCCTCAAGGCATTTAGCATTGTCTCCTGGCTTTTTTATCTTGTGGTCACCTCAGCTTTCTTGTTCTGCCTTCCTTGTCGCTCACCAGTGATCCTTCTTCAGCTTAAGAATTGGATTGCCAAGAAACCTCAAGTGAACACAAGTTGAGCATTGCATTATTAAAAAAAAAAAAAAATGGACAAGTGGTGTCAGGCACTAGACTGTCTCAGTCTCATAATTAGATTCCTTCTTCACTAATGCTAAATTAAAGAGCAGTTCAGTTGGGTGGCTATTCCAGATACCAGTCAATTGAAGATGCTAAAATGTGATTAGAATAAATTGGAAATAGAGAACCAGTTAATTCAGGTATCTAAGTGTAATTCCTTTTGTAAGTGGGCAAAAATTGAAAAAAAAAAAAGTCTCTCCTTCTCCCAAAAGAGAAGGTACCTTCTTGTGAAAATAAAAATATAACAGAGCACAGGTCCGGTACTACACACTGGTTCATCCACTGAGCACTTTATCATGGGTAGAGCAGGTTCAAGTTGCAAGTTGAAGCGATAGGGCCGATTGCCAACCTAGAGAACAATCAGACAAGCAGTTAGTGAAAATAGAGCAAACTGAAAAAAAAAAATTATAAAAGGAAAAAGAATACAAGTTCCTTATGAATTCATTAAGAATGAATGAGTTTTTTTTTGGTATTTAAATTTTTCTCTTTTTGGAAAATGAATGCCCCTGTCAAAAATAATCCTCCTTTGGGGATATGGACATTGGGGAGGGTATGGGCTATGATGAGTGCTGTGAAATGTGTAAACCTGGCGATTCACAGACCTGTACCCCTGGGGATAAAAATACATTATATGTTTATTAAAATAAATAAATTAATAATAAAAAAAGAGGATAAAGGGAAAAAAAATAATCCTCCTCAAAAGTTTAAGAAAAACCTGCATGCAGAACTAAATCTATAGAGAAGATGTTTCCCTGAAAGAATAAACCAAATAAGTAAAAGAAAAAACAAAAAATACTTGAAATAGTATTTTGAGTAGGCCTGATTGGGAAAAGAAAAGTCTGTAATTCAAGACAATTTCAAATAAGTTAAAATGCTATATTACATCCATGTATTTAATAATTACTTATTTTGAACATAAAGAAGGTATGCAGTTTTGATTAATATAACACATTTCTCCCTGAATCTGTTAAACATTGAATTCTATTTCCTCCTGAGTCTTCTTGTTGGCAGGAACAGCTCTTCTTCTCCTACCTAGCTTTCTTTACTTTTAAACTTTTTATTCTTGATTAATTTCAGACCTACTGAAGATTACAAAAATAGTTCAAAGAGTTCCTTGTGCATGTCATCCAGCCTCTCTGTGAAAAATGCTTCTGACAGTGTACCATTGGTAGACTCATGGAATGACTTATTCAGAATAAAGTTATCCCACACAATTGTGTATGGGGCCAAGGAAATAATTCATAGCAGAAGTGAGCCAGAGGGCCACAGGATCCTCTAGTCATACATTTACCTTGTCACCTAGAAAAGTTGGCTTCATAGAACTATGAAATGGCCTATTGAAAACCCAGTGTGTATCCAGGTGCCTATGATACACCATGTGTTGGTGAGGCTGTCCTATAAGATGCCATATGTGCTTTGAATTGATTGCTAATATCCAGTGCTCTTTCTCCCATAACCAAAGAGGGAGGTATAGGAATAGTTCCTTTCACCATTAAATCTAAGAACTCCTCCCTCACAGTTTTTGTTTCTAGTGACTTTTGCTCTCATTCCCACAACCTTAGTTTTATTTTTTATTTTTTAAAGATTTTATTTATTTATTTGACAGACAGAGATCACAAGCAGGCAGAGAGGCAGGCAGAGAGAGAGAGAGGGAAGCAGGCTCGCAGAGAGCCCGACGCGGGGCTTGATCCCAGGACCCCAGGATCATGACCTGAGCCGAAGGCAGAGGCTTTAACCCACCGAGCCACCCAGGCGCCCCCACAACCTTAGTTTTAGATGTCTCAGAGGATTTTGTTACCAAGAGAGTGGCTTCTACTGGAGCTGTGGGAGGTGGTGTGAAGATGGTTTCCTTGAGTTGAAATGGAGTTGAGACTAACACCTGGCCACTTGGGGCTCCTCATACCACTGAACCAATACAGTAGATAGAGAAAGAGGTTGCTAACCTGGGTGAGATGACTTATTCCATTAGATGAGGAAAAGTTGGATTGCTCTTGCAATGGAGACAAATAAATGGGTCTTAGAGGATTCACTGGGGACTTAGGACTTTCACACACAATAGTGGGGTTAATGGGAGATTAGGACAAGCCAATAAAGGCTGGACTGCCAAAGGCTTACCTCTTCAGGGCATAATGTGTGGGTCACTGTACTGGGTAGAGAATCTTTACTATCAAGGTGGTAGCTAAGGTCAGGGGGAACAAACATGGAATGTGTGTTAGAAAAGGGATGTGTTAAAATATTAATTACTTCTCATGATCACATATTAGAAGGAAGAACAGAAAAGAGATACATATTATATATATATTTGGTATAAATACATATTTTCCTTATATCTTTAAAAATATATTATAAATATAAGTTTTGTGTATATTGAGAAAGGAAAAAAGTAGCTTCTGACGTCTGGTAACTGGTCTGATACTCACAGTGAAGCCATGTTGTTCTTTTGTTGGACATAATCTCACAGAAAGTTAATGTCAGATTATGGTCACTCTGAGACCATAATCAATGAGACAAAAGCAAGGACAGTCATCAGGCCACAAACCACCACACAGCCCTCTCTCCCAGATAAGAGTGACTACTACGGCTTTTTCTGTTACAGATTTATCCTCATCCTAGTTTGCCCTCCCTGTAGATAACTAATTGAGATACCTGGTCATGGAATCGCCCCTGTTTTCGAACAGCACTCCACCTAAGTTAAATCCCTGTTTCCTCAGACCCTCCCCAAATTACCCAGCAAAAACCCAAATTCTGTTCGATGATGGGTTGTTTTTTTTTAACATCTTCTTGACTCAGGCATCTCTCGGTTCCCTATGCTTCGCGTTCTCCCTCAATGAAGGGAGTAATAAACCCAACTAGTTTAACTTGTTTTGCTGGTGGTGTTTGGCTGAAGGACATGGACAATATTAACATTCATTTCTTTTTTCCTCTTTTCCCTTCTTCTACTATTTCATGTAAGGAGTGTTGCCCTTGGGACACCTGATGAACGCTGATGGAGACCTCTCCCTTTCTGGAGAGAGTGAGCGTATTTTCATTTGTATGAAGGATGGTTGCACCATGATAGGCAGCAACGAGCAGTTGCTGTTGTAGGAAACAGGAAACTTCAGTACAAGTGCAAGGATGGTTGCTGGAGAGCAGACAGGATACATGGTGCTAAACATTTGCCTGTCACTCTCGGATCCTTTCCCCTTTCTTCCTCTACACTGCTCTGGTTCACAAGGGAGCCTGACTTCTGGAAACCACACTGCCCACTGGTTTCCGATTAGATTTGGCCAAAGGGAGGAACTGCCCGAACTTTGGCAGGTGGTGTTGGGAAGAAGCCTGTGGTGCTTCTCATGGTGCTTCAGACCAAGGCTTCACCTCATGCGACGTTCTAGATCCAGTCACAAAGCCACTCCCTCCTAGTTGCTTCTGCCTGGTTCCTGCTCACACGTGTGGGCTTTCTCTCCCTGCCTTTTATAATACCATCTGCTCTCTTGGCTCACCTGCCCTAAAAATGATCGCAACTCCCTGTTTTCTGGTTGCCTTAATTTTTCTTGTCTTTAGCTCTTCCCACATCTCTGTAAGTGCTTACCCTCTCTTGAGCTACCTGGGTTAAATTACATTTTCCTCATCTTAACCTAATGATATACTGGATCAGCCTAATTTGTAGATGCCCTTTAAATACCTTTATAGAAAATATAAGTCTTGTCATTGGTTATTTTGGTAAAATTTTATTTTCCAAAATGGAACAGCTTAATGGTTAAGAATGCATTCTTAATGGTAAGAAAATCCTATGGAGTCACAAATCATAAAAAGTTGGTGCGAACCCATCATTTTCTCCATATTCTTGCCTTTCTCTCCCTAGGTACATGCAGTTTCACCAATGGTTATAAATATTTGAAGCAATTAAGTGAAAAAAATTCTAAACAGTCATTTTCTAACGATTTGAGGTTTAAAAATAGACCTGACAAGACAAGAGTAGGGGGCTAGGCTGAAGCATAAATCTTAATGTTTTTTCTGCCCCCAGAAACTAGTTGAAGGACATGATCTTCTCATTATGATTCAGATTTGCCCTGGCTTTAGCAGGAGTTATGCACAAATCCAGCTGGAGAAGAGGATCTTAATTTTTTAGCCTCTCAGTGGGTACTTGTCTGGATCTGCTTTCTCAAGGCTAAATGATACTCCAAGGTGCTTTCAAGATCAGAATTGAATAAGTCTGTAAACCCTTGACATGTCTGTAGGAGGCCTTTGGGGCAGGTTGTCGTCTTTGCAAACTGCCTCATATTTAAGCAAGGCAAAATAAAATCTGTGTGTAGGAAAAATACAATTAACCAAAAATTGATATCTCTAAACTTCGAATACAGTTTATCATTGAAATTGTTCTGTTGATTCATCTTTATTGTCCATGGTTTTGAAAGGCTGCTGCAGTTATAGCTGGAAGTTTTTCTTACACAAGATTTAAATAGTGAAGAAATTATTTCAGAATAAGAGTGTCAGTCATCAGTGGACATTCTCCTTGGGTTTTCTAAAACCAAAAGGCAACATTCTACTTCCTCTCTGCTAATCGGTGTGCTGGAGGGAGCGCAATGTGGCCCAAAGGCCCAGAGAAGAGTTCTCACCTACTGTTGGGGCACAGGGGAATTTTGTTTCCCTTTTGCTTTTTCACTATATACTCAGTAAAAGGGCCCCTTGTGGCCTGAAAGAATTCATGTGCCTTCTTAACCACCCAAATTACCTCTAGGGAATGACTTAGAACTGTGGAAAGTCTGGCTCCCTGTCTTTGAAGAGCTTTGAACAAGTTGGATGAAAGCAATTGCCAAGAAGCAAATAGAAATATATGCTATTTATGGAGTTGTTGAGTATGTTTATTAGATGAGCCTATTAGCTGCAGCGGATGTTTAAAATTTTCAGCAAATAAGCATTCGAACCAGATTATTTTTGTGGGTCCATCCTTCTTCACATAGTCCGTGAACACACACGTGAGTCATTTATAGGGGGCATCTTCTCTTAATTCAGGAAAGGTTTCTTCTATCTCTTTTCTTTTGTTAGGGAGGCAAGAAGGTGGGTAGAATTAAGAGAGCACAGTAATGTTGAAGAATCAGTGTTGAGCATGAAGTAATGGAGAGTTGCACATGGTATAGATACATGAGTCCGGGACTTGACACACAGCAAACCCAAGCCATTATAGAATTGGAATAAAAATTAAAAATATGACCTGGTACTGTGTTTTGATTCATACCCATTTTCCTACTTTGGGGCCATTTTCCTTTTTTTTTCCTCTGCAAATCTAAATATTACCTACTTCTGAATACTCAGTTCAAATCTCTCCCTGGAGTTTTCCACGACAGATGCACATATGGACATCTCTTTCCTCTGAAATCGCATTGTTCCTATGGTCTGTATCACTCTGAAACAAAGTATTAGGTATTCAGTTGCACTCAGTCAATGCTGGCGGAAAGAATCAAGCAGAAACGTAATCTTTTGTTTCCTTGCATGTGTTTGAAAAGCACATCCTTTGCGTGTTATTTGATTTTCTCTGTTTAAGCCTTATTTCCCTTTCCAGACTATAAACTCATTGAAAGCAAGAATTAGGTTTTATAGCCCTTGGGCATTATTCATGAGACCTTCCTTCTGCAGTCCTCAGCATATGTATACGAACACCTATATATTGGTTATTGATGATTCTTGTCACAATACATCAACTCATGGTTGGCCTGGGACATTTTAAGACGATTCACTTCTCTTCGCTAGGATTGGTCCTCCATCAGGTACCAAGTGATTCAACACCCAGAAGCCTGGGTGATTACCTTGTTAATTTTCCATGAACAAGACTCACTGCTCAGCATTGCTTTGATCTGTATTTCTTCAGACATTATGTTGCTCCTCTGAGTTGGTGGGTCATAATTTGCCATTATGTTGTCACTTTGAAGGATGTAATATCTTAGAAATTCCATTCTTGGTAAAAACGTTTTGTTTCAGTATGATTTTTTTTGCCCCATAGAGCAGAGCTTCTAAGTGATTTAAAGCAGGCTCACAACCTTTATCTGAAGAAGCATTTGTATTTCTCTCCTTGCATCTGCCCTTAGAAATTATGAAAGTTCAGAGAGGGAAATAGGTTTGTGTGATTTGGTCAGAGGCTGCCTGTAGGCTTGCTATTGGGAGTTTCTGGAAATTTAAGTAAGGGAAGATGGTTCTAATATTTTCAGAAGAGCTTCTTTGTTCAATGGCTCAGTATTGATAAAGGCCTTTCATCAATTACAGAACAACAGGGTCTGCGGAGGGTTCAGAGTTCTTTTGTGACTTGGAAGCTGACAGAAGTTTCCTTTGTATCTAGCCAATCAAACAGACCCATGACGGAGTGCCAGGTTCCGGGGTAAATACAAGTCAGGCAGGGGCTCTGCCTACAAGAAGCTCAGAATCTAATGCAGGAGAACGAATATACTCGTGAGCGTGGGAAAAACTGCAATAAGGAGCGCATCTAGAGGAAACAAAGTTCCACAGAGCAGAGAATGATGATTTCTCCTCTGAGATTCCAGAAGGGCAGGTGACAGTAAAGCCCTTTTGGAAGAAGGCAGCTCTTGAATTGGATTTTGAAATTGGAGAAGGAATGATCCAGACAGAACACAGGTGTGTGCAGGAGGGTGGCTTGGGCAAGAGCAAGAACAGGGGAGCCTTCCTGGAGAGGGGACCTGATTTGTAAATGACAGGAGCTGCCCGATCATGTGGTTGTGTAAACAATACGGTAGGCTTGAGATGCGCTAGGCTGTTCTAAATTGCTCACGCAGAAAGCATGGGAAAGGAGGAGCAGAGCTAAGTTTGGAAAATCAGTCCATCTGTCTGTGTCGTGATGGGGACCGTGTGTAAGGCTGAAGGATTTGGATTTTGGTCTGCAGGGGATTGAAATCCAGGGACATACTTGAAATAGGAGAGACATGATCAGACTATCATTTTAGACATTTTACCTGTGTGGCTAAGAGGTTTGACAAGGGACACACATAAGGGCCGGGAGCCTGTAAGGGGACTCTGCAGAAGTTTATGCAGGAAGGTAGCACCACTGCCCCTCCAGTTAGAGAAAATGAAGAACTGTTTATTGGTTTTAGTGACATTCTTCTTGGTAGAAATGCGTGTTTTCTGGGATGGAGGATAAAGTAATTTATCTTGGTTGCAAATGTTTCTTCATTCTCAAATCTATCTTACTAATTGTCATGTAGATTGGGCACCTGCGTGGCTCAGTCCTTGAGCATCTGCCTTTGGCCCAGGTCATGATCCCAGGATTCTAGGATCGAGTTCCACATCTGCCTCCCTGCTCAGTCTGGAAGCCTAGTTCTCCCACTCCTACTCCCCCTGCTTGTGTTCCTTCTCTCTCTCTGTCAAAAAATAAATAAAATCTTAAAAAAACCCAACTAATTGTTATGTAAATATCCTTCTTTACGCTGTCTATAAACTTTAGTTTTAAGATCAACCTTTCAGGGGAGCCTGGGTGGCTCAGTGAGTTAAAGCCTCTGCCTTCGGCTCAGGTCATGGTCCCGGGGTTCTGGGATGGAGCCCCACATCGAGCCCCGCATCGAGCCCCGCATGGAGCCCCGCATCGGGCTCTCTGCTCAGTGGGGAGCCTGCGCCTGCCTCCCCCTCCCTTCCTGCTTGTGATCTCTCTCTCTGTCAAATAAATAAATAAAATATTAAAAAAAAAAGATCAACCTTACAAATTCATATAGAAGACAAGATGTGGTAATAGCAAAAATATTTTTTAGTTAGTAAAAATAAAATTCTTTTTTTTTTTCCTGAAAATACTGAACCGTTCTTCTTGTGTGTATGACTGTAGGAATCTCTAATACTCCAGGATTATTATTATTGTTTTTAAAGATTTTATTTATTTATTTGACAGAGATCACAAGTAGGCAGAGAGGCAGGCAGAGAGAGGGGGGGAAGCAGGCTCCCCGCTGAGCAGGGAGCCTGATGCGGGGCTCGATCCCAGGATTCTGGGATCATGACCTGAGCCGAAGGCAGAGGCTTTTTTTTTTTTTTTTTTTTAATTTAATTTAATTTTTGAAGGCAGAGGCTTTTACCCACTGAGCCACCCAGGCACCCCACTCTAGGATTATTTTTCTTAGGTTGGAGTAGCATTTCAAAATAACTTGAGCGGGCCTTTTTTAAAATTATCAAACATTCAGAAACTTCTGAGAAATAATACTTTTCTGTCAATGGAAAACTATTTAAAAACTAGGTCTGTGAATGACATTTTAGGACTTCAGTAAAGGATGAAACCTTTTATCTGGAACCACAGGTGTTACATCCATTTAGGATTCTTACAGGAGTTTCATATGTGCAATAGCCCAAAGATGACTTTATTTTTGGGGGGTAAGTTACCTAAAATTTGTAAGAATCTTGCTTCTCACTTCTCTTACACATTTTTAGTGCCTTTTAAAAGCGTAAGTAGCCTAGGTAATCGTTTGAAAACTTTGTCCTTTTTTTCAATGCCAGTTATCAAATAGTTCATTGTATCACTCATAAAAATATTCACCAGCACATGCAAAGTAGGGCACAATGAATGAAGAGTTTTCTATGACTTTCTATTTTAAAACACATCAAGGGCTTAATTGAGTATTGTGGGCATTTTTCTTCCAACCCATAGCAGCATGAGAAAACAAATGCATCAAATAATAGCGAACACTTATTTAGGACTAACTAGGTGCTGGCACATTTCCAGTCTTTACCAATATTGATTCATTTGAATCAACTGGTGTATTATACTATAAATTATGTGATCATGTATAGAATTCGTGTCCCAGTAGTTGTGAAAGCCAATAATTATAGTCAAGGATAGTGTCAGTTGTGTCTAAAAAATAATACTGAGGACTCCTGCATAGTCCTGAAGAGTTGAAATTACGTGTATGATCCATGCTTCTCAAACTTATGAGACAAATACAGTCACTTCTCTTGTTGTCACAGTGCTTCATTGACCCCTGACATTTCTACTAGCTGGGTGTCTAGCACCGGCATCAGGAGCACACTCTCCTTTGCCATATTGTTCCAGGAAACGAGAACTCACTTCATCACAGAGTTACCATTGATGCTAAGTTTCTGCGGTCCCATGGACACAGGTCCGGGTGTGGTTTTTTCTATGGGGAAAGCTTGAACTCCACCTGGGCCCTCCACCTGGACTCCCCCTCCCCCACACATGCTAAATACTGCTTAAGGGACTTGACACTCATTCCCCTAGGACCAGAGGTCTTCAGTTTACTCACCATGTTTAGCCATTTCTCCTCATTGTTCGCTGTCACCGTGCCAGGCTGGTTGGCCCCTAAAGGTTTTTCCAGCATTAGAAATGCACTGCTCAGAAGTCAGCTCTGCCCTTGTAATCTTAGTATGAAACCAGTGTCACCAGCCTTGATGGTCATATTATTTTAAGGGCCCCATAACCATACACTGATTCCAAACTATGATCAGGTTTAACTAATATTGCCTGAAAAAACTGCTCTGCTTTAAAATTTTGAAGAGTAGGCATTAGGTTTTAAATACTTTTTAATTCTAAAAGATTCTTGGGTCCCACAGATTGGCCTTATTTTGCCTTATTGGTGATCTCTGAGTACGTTGTACAGGTAGTAACATCCCTCAGGTACACCCTAATTTAGAGAAGTGGATGTGTGTTTATTCTAAATTTGTATATAAACTCCTTAAGTGACCATTCCCAAGATAAAGAATAAATCTCTTATTAAACATTATAGTGTCACACCTGATGTAGGAAAATGTCGGGGTTTAGAGCTGACAGCCAATAAAGAATTCTTGAGACACCTTTGGTGCAAAAACGTGGTTTTATTAAAAGACACAGGACCCTTGGTCAGAAACAGCGGCACTGGGGTTGTGACAGGTGAGTGATTATATGCTTTCCAGTTGGGAAGGGCTTAGGAATAACATATATCTCTAAGGAACTTTGGAAACAAGGTTTCCAGGATCCTGAAGGGACTATCTATTGTTAGGAGAAGGTCATTCATTATTGCCTAATAAAACCCTAGTCATGATAGCCTTCAGATGTATATCGGTAAGCCATATGCTTGAGGGATGATTGCCAACGTAGATCTTTGGGGGGTGGGGGTAGAGATAAAGAAAGTTTCCAAAGGACTCTTCATATGTTAAAAAAGACTTACAGGCACCTGGTGGTTTGGCTAAGATTGCCTCTCCTTCTTAGCAAAGTATAAACATCAAGGCAACTGTGTTCCTAGAGGAAGGTCACTCTGCCTGTTTCAAGGACTTGTTAAAGGGGTGTAAGCGGTAAGGAGATTTGATTTTTTTCTTTTGCCTTTGTTTCCTGCAACAAACCAAAATAAAACCACAGACAGAAACTAAACAAAACATCCCAAACTCTATCAAAGTATCTACTTATAAGCAAGGTATATGATTTCTTGGGTTGCTCATCTCTTTTAACTTAAAGATATTGTACGTCCTCTTGAACTGGATTTGAATTCAAAATTCATAATCCCAAATAAGGCATATAGTTTCCTTTCTAAATGATCCTTGGCTCCTCTACTACTTGGGAATGAAGATTCAGCCTCTTAAACATTTTTAAGCCCCATAATATCCTCCTTCCATTCTTCTTTTTATAGAGAAGGGTAATAAAAATAGGGAGGGGAAGGGCAAGATACCTGTTTGTGTTTTTCTTAATCTTGGGCTCAAAGGCTGCTGAAACTACAAAAATTGGAGAACAAATCTGAGGTGGAAGGAGGCAGGTAAAAATGTCTCAAAGCCATCTCACCGAGTTGACTCGCTTATGGTTTCTATATCCTGTGATATTGTGATTTATAATTAGAATTATATATCTGTTCTTTGTTCCCATTTCTGGCACAGGGTTTCTAAAACTCTTGGAATTTTCTAGTGATGAGAGCAATAAAGCCTTGTGCCGGGTGAATGAGGTGATTTTTAGAATGCTCTTAAGAATGAGGCTGGTAGCCAGTGATTAGAAGGTTGGACTTCAGATCCACCCCGGACCTCTAGGGAGTAGAAAGGGGCTGGAAGCTGGAAGCTGAGTTCTATGTTCAACGGACAATGATTTAATCAATCAGACCTGGGTAATGGAGCCTCCATCAGAACCCAAAAAGACAGGTTTCAGAGAGCATCTGGGTGGCAAATAATAGTATAAAAAATATATATATAAATAACACTAGGTGGTCACATGGAGATATGGGGAGAAAAGGGTAACTTGAAAGGGCATAGAAGCTCCATTACCCTTCTCCATCTAGCAGTTCCTGAATTATATCCTTTTACAATAAACCGGTGATCCAGTAAGTAAAATGTTTCTCTGAGTTCTCTGAGCTGCGCTAGCAAATTAATGGAACTTGAGGAGGGGCTTGTGGGAAACTTTGATTTATAGTTCGTTGGTCAGAAGTGCAGGTAACCTGGACTTATAACCAGTGTCTGAAGTGGGGGAACGTTCTTGTAGGATTGAACACTTCATCTGTGGGATCTGACCCTATTTCTGGGTGGATAGTATCAGAACTGAGTTGAATTGTAGGATACCCAGCTGATGTCAGAACATTACTTTTTGGTGTAGGCATCCCCCACCCCCACTGCCTGCCAATTGGAAATTAGGTCTCAGAACACCCTAATAGATCCCTCCAAAGAGCATCAGTGGAACCACAAAATGAAAACCAGGAGTCTATATTTTGAGACAGTTGCTCAAATCAACCTAGGAATAAAGACTGTTTTGCTTTTTTTCACTCTCTGACTTAAGGGCTGAACTTACTATTTTCTCTGTATTCTAGGCATTTCTCTCCCTCATTTTCTCCTAAGCTCATTTTTTTCCTTAACATACACATGTTTTATATATATATATATATATACACACACACACACACATATGTATATATATATAAATATTTTACAAATATTTAAGTATTATATAAACTATTTTATATAAAATAGCTTTTATATAAATATATTTTATATAAAATTATATAATTATATTTTGATTTATATATAAATATAAAATATTTATAAAGTATTTATGTGTCTATAAATATATTTATATATAATATATATTATTAAATAACATTTTTACCATAGTATAATATTTTAGCAAATGCCTTAATATTTTCACCTTCTATTTTCATTAATGCTTTTCTATTCTCCAGCAGCCTAGAAAGGAGAATTTATAGAAAGGAAAATTTATAGTACAGATAAAATGTGTATGTTTTGACTTACATAGGCAATATCCGATTATAAATTTTCACATGCCCACTGCGTCTACAGTCTGTTAAAGAACAGAAATTCAAACAAGTACATTTGAAGATCTAATTGGCTTTGTTAAGTGATTTGCAAATTGGGCAGCATCTCATCTAGCAGTTAGACGCTCCAGTGGCCTTACACAAAATGGAAGGTGTTCATGGGAAAGAAGGTGGGCAAGGAGGTTTTAGCAAAGGAAAAGGATTGTTGCAGACCAGAACTTTTTTTGGCTAAGGGAAAGGCAGGGTTTTCATCATGAAGATTCTCTCATTAGTGCTATCCCAACATTGCTGAAAGGTCTTCAGACGACTAAATGAAAGTGCTCCCTCCTGAGATATATTTTGAGTTTTAACTGACGTGATTTCTTGATTAAGAAGAGTCCATCAGGAATGGATTTCTATCAAACCTCATATTTATTATCTTGACATAACATTTTAATTATGATGTATTAGTTATATAACTAGGTCTCAAAAGATAATACTGACTAAAAAAAAAATTATAGTTGACCCCTTTTGAATAATCTACTGTTGACTGAAAGCCTTACTGATAACATTAACAGCACATACTTTGTATGTTACATGTGTTATATACTCTATTTTTACAATAAAGTAAGAGAAAAGAAATTTTATTAAGAAAATGATAAGAAAAAGAAAATATACTTCTATATACTTATAGTACATATGGAAAAAAATCAAGGCTTATTTTATTTTAATTTTTTTTAAAGATTTTATTTATTTGACAGAGATCACAAGTAGGCAGAGAGGCAGGCAGAGAGAGAGGAAGGGAAGCAGCCTCCCTGCTGAGCAGAGAGCCTGATGCAGGGCTCGATCCCAGGACCCTGAGTTCACGACCTGAGCCGAAGGCAGAGGCTTAACCCACTGAGCCACCCAGGTGCCCCTTATTTAATTTTTTAAAAGATTTTATTTATTTGACAGAGAGAGAGATGGGGGAAGCATATATAGAGGAGAACTGCAGGCAGAGGAAGAGGGAGAAGCAGGCTCCCCACTGAGCAGAGGGCCTGATGTGGGGCTCAATCCCAGGACCCTGGGATCATGACCCAGCTTAACCAACTGGGCCACCAGGTGTCCCCAAAATCCGGGTTTAAGTGGACCTGTGCAGCTCAAACATGTATTGAAAGGTCAACTGTATTGTAATTTCAGTGTCTCAGATATTAGTGTATAGAAATCATGGTTCAGTAGCTCAGTCACTTACTATGAAAAACTGGTTTGCTCTATGAAGTAATGGAAATGTGAGAAGAAATGAGCAGTCAATCTTGAAGTTCAATATATTGAGTAAAGATTTTTAAAAGGTGCTTTAACTTGTAGCTGAGAAGTTAGAAAATCCTGTTCCAAAAAGGTCAGAGAAACACAAGTATTTTGCCTTGATGAGGAGACTCTTAATCTCACGAAGCAAACCGACGGTTGGTGGGTGGTGGGGGGGCGGTTAGGGATGGGGTGGCTGGGTTATGGACATTGGGGAGGGTATGTGCTATGGTGAGTGCTGTGAAATGTGTAAGCCTGATGATTCACAGACCCGTACCCCCGAAACAAATAATACATTATATGTTAATAAAAAACACATTGAATAAACACTTATTTATAAGAGGACCAAAAAAAAAAAAGTATATGGCTTTTGAGGAATAGGAAGTTCTAGAAATAAAATCCTGATTGGACAATCTTCATTCATTCCAATGAGAAAAAAAAAAAAAGGAGGATATTCTTAAAAGTGTTTTCTTTTCTTTTCTTTTCTTTCTTTTTTTTTTTTTTAAGATATTTTTTATTTATTTGACAGACAGAGATCACAAGTAGGCAGAGAGGCAGGCAGGGGGGGAGAGGGAGGCAGGCTCCCCCTGATGTGGGGCTTGATCCCAGGACCCTGAGATCATGACCTGAGCCAAAGGCAGAGGCTTAACCCACTGAGCCACCCAGGTGCCCCTTAAAAGTGTTTTCTGATGATAAAAGAAATTTGGAAGTATGGAAACTATAGAGAATTATATAGAAAAGTAAAAAATAGTACTCAGTATCTTACCAAATGAAAGTAGAATACTTCTTAGATTTCTTTGTGGGCTCCCATTTTTTTTCTTAGTGAATTTGTTTGTTAAATACATGAGAACATACTAAAATTTTGTTTTCAGCCTTTTTAAAAGGCGTATCATTATAGAAAGCACATTTCACCGTATTATTAAAGTTGATAAAAATGCCATTTTGGGATAACATATGAAGCTACCAAATTAACGTGTCACTTTAAATTTTATTATTATTATATTAAGATATTATTTATTTATTTGAAAGAGAGTGAGAGAGAGCTAGAGAGCACAAGCAAGGGGAACAGCAGAGGGAAAGGGAGAAGCAGGCTCTTCCACTAAGTGGGGGGAGCCTAATGTGGGGGTGGGGGGACTCGATCCCAAAACCATGGGATCATGACCTGAACCGAAGGCAGACACTTAACTGACTGAGCCACCCAGGCACCCTTTTGATTTTATTATTTAAAAACAAACAAACAAAACTTGAAATGGTTGTTTTCCAACAAACATAGAAATAGAGGAAGCAGTATAACAAATGCCCAGATTTTGGTACTAATCATAATATATATCAGATAAATGTTTTCTATGTAACTAAAATACCATTATCATATCTAAAAAAGGTAGCAGTGATTTCTTAATTTATGTAATACTCAGTTTATATTCTAATATCTCCAACTGTCTCAATAAATATCTTTTTTACAGTTGGTTTGTTAAAATAGAAGCCAACACTGCATTTGGTTGTTACTTGTTAAATGTCATTTTATTTCTAACAAGCTCCCAACCCCCACTTCTTATGTCATTTACTTGGAAAGAGATAGGTTATTTGTCCCATAGTGTGTTCCACATTCTTGATCTAACTGATTCATCATGATTTGTTTTTCTTCCTCTCACCCCCATATTTACTGTAAACTAACAGTAATATCTAGAAATTTGATTGGAATCAGGTTCAATTTCTTTTTGTCAAGGTTATGTCATAGTGTGTGGTGTTTCCTCCTTACTGCATTGCAGCCAGAAGCCCAGACCATCTGGTTGCCCACGTTTAGTGATGTTAAGATAGATCATGTGTTGGCAGACCAATAGAGCTTCCCTCGATCTTTCTTTTTTAATCCTTTTAACATCCATTGATGAGGGTTAGCTAGATCTGTAACTTCATTAGGGGTTGCAAAATGTTAATTTTCTACATCTACTTTCCCTTCTGCATTGGTGACCCACCAAAACTTTCCCTCACTAATAGTTTGGTTTCTCCAGACAATAGTTTATACAGATGAGATCTGATTCTTTCCCTTTATTTCTCACTTTTTCTGATGAGTTAATGCCTGAGTAATCTCTAATGGTGACCAAAGAGGTATTTTGCTTTTTCTAATTTCACTATGGATGACTGCATTTTCATTCTACAATTTATAGTCTTTTTGATAATCCAATTGCCCATCTTTGCTCAGTGATGTTCCTTTAAGTTAGCCCCCGTGTGTCTTTGCCATGACCCTGTTTATATTGGATGTCTTCCAAAAGGACCTTTTGTGAACATTTCTCTGGAATTTTTGACTGTTGTGTTTGCTATAGTTACTTTGACTAAATAGAACCATAGAATTTATTTCTAAAAGGAATACAATAGGTTTCCTGTATACCTACATCTTCATCAACACTCGGTGTTCTAATTTTTCCAGGCTAAAATATGTATTGTCTCATTAATTTAATTTGCATTTCTCTGAATATCAATGATTTTTAGCATCTTATGATATGCTTGCTAGCTTTTTGTATGCATGTGTGCATTTTTAATTACCTATTCATATCTATTGGAGTTTTTTGGACCATGATTGTTATTTTCTCAATTATTCTCCAGCCCTATCTCAATCAATTTTGGGGGCATTATTTACATATTCTCTTTTCCTGTTCTTTGATCTTAGCTTTAAAAACATAGCAGTCGATTTATCAAGATATCGAAACTCTAATTTTTATACTTTTTGCAGCCTCTGCTGGATTTATTTATTTTTATATGTGTTTTGTTTGAATACTTCCTGCAAAAATATTTTCAATGTGGGCTTTTAGTAGTAAATCTGAGGGCGTACACCTGAACTCATTTTTATATTGCTCATACTGTTTTTTTTAAACTCTTGCATGTAAATGATATAATACATATAGAATTATAGATTTAAATTTCTCTTAATATTTAATAATTTATTTCTCAGTTGTATTCTTGCATCCAGAAAAGGTGGTTAAGAAGTCTGATGGCAAGGTGAATCTTATTTCTTTGTAAAAGATCTGCCCTTTCTGGAAGGGCTTAGAGTTGCCGCATTGACTTTGATATGTCTTTGTAAGCACTTTTCCTTCTCTCACCCGGAGGGCCTTTCAATCCACGGTCTTTTATTTAAATTTGGGTGACTCTTTCTTTAGCTTCTCAATACATGTTCAAACTTATTTTAAGTTTTTGGCCTACTTTTTTGAAAAAAATGTAGTTGGCATATTTTATCAAGTTTTAAAAAAAATTCATTGAGATACTTATACTTCTTCCTTTGACCCGAGACTCCATCATCCCTTGGAAGATGAGTTATTATGTTTAGTAATATCAGTTAAGAAAGAGTTGAAGACCGGCTTCTAGTGTTTGCTGGTTTGGTGAACTTGAGGAGGGTATGGGGGATGAACCCCAGGGCAGAGAACCTCAGTCACAGCATACCCAGTTGTGATGACTCCTGATTACTCCCGTTTGCCTCCTGAAAAGCCTCAAGGAGAAACAACGATAGGAGGCTGCCCCCTTCATTTGTAACTCATCTGCTCTGGGGGATTGGGCAGGGAAGGGGTCAAAGTGAATGTCTGGGGATGGGTAGCCACTTTGTGGCCTTTGTGGGCACCTGTTTTTGTGTGAGCACTTGGAATCTTTTTTTTTTTTTTTTTAAGATCTTATTCATTTTACAGAGAGATACAGAGAGAGCACAAGTAGGCAGAGAGGCAGGCAGAGGGAGAGGGAGAAGCAGGCTCTCCGCTGAGCAGGGACCCCGATGCAGGGCTCGATCCCAGTACCCTGGGATCATGACTTGAACTGAAGACAGCTGCTTAACCAACTGAGCCACTCAGGCACCTGAGCATTTGTAATCTTATGATAGATAATACCTTGGAACATGGGTACCAACATCTGAAAGATTGCTAATGATTTTTATGGTGCAGACATAGGAAGTGAGTATCCCAAACACAGCCCAGGAAAGGCCAATGTAGTGCTTCGAGAATTGTATTCTAACACACCCTCCCACGTCTCCTTCAGCTGTCCTCTGTCCGAAGCTCTAGACAGCTACTTCCCCTCAACACATCATTGAAATCAGCTTAGTATCACTATGGAAAGGTTAGTTTCTGAAATACACTTTTCACTCTTTCTTCTATAGTTATTCCAGGGTTAATTTTACCGAGGGAGCCAGAAGCCCCATGTTAAGTTGCCATATGGGCAGGAACCAGAAGTTCCTACTATGTTGAGTAAATATTTTTTTCACAAACCGATGTCCTATTTTATGAGGCATCTGTTCTTTCTTTTGCCCACTTATCCTGTGTGGTCTTTGTTTTTTTTAAATTGATTTTATGAGTTTTTTTTTTTTTAAGATTTTTTATCTATTTCACAGAGAGAGAGAGAGATCACAAGTAGGCAGAGAGGCAGGCAGAGAGAGAGGGGGGAGCAGGCTCCCCGCTGAGCAGAGTGCCCAATGTGGGGCTTGATTCCAGGACCCTGGGATCATGACCTGAGCTGAAGGCAGAGGCTTAACCCACTGAACCATCCAGGTGCCCCGATTTTATGAGTTATTTGTCTTTTATGGATAATGCCATGTTTCCTGCTATATTAATATAAATATTTTAATGTGAATATTAAAATAAGGCTATTTTTCTTCTTGCTTTTCACATGTTATTAGTAAATAAAATAATTTTTGACTTTCAGTGTAGATAATTATATCTACCATTTCAATAGTGATGTCCTCTGTTACCTTTAAGCTTAGAAAGTTCTAGGGTCAGGGCAGGTCATGGACAGGAAAAATTTAAATCACTTAAATATATAAGATATATATATGTATAGTGAGCATCCTGATAAACAGAAAGTAAAGGAGTGCCTGGGTGGCTTAGTTGGTTAAGCGTCTAACTCTTGATTTTGGCTCAGGTCATGATCTGAGGGTCATGTGATCAAGTCCTGTGTTAGGCTCTGTGCTGGGTATGGAGTCTACTTAAGATTCTTTCTTTCCCTCTCCCTCTGTCCCTCCTGTCACTCCACTCTCTCTCTCTCTGTCTCTCTCCTTCTCTCTCTCAAAAAACAAAGAAAAAACCAGAAAGTAAAAAAAAAATCATGTTCAATAAATGTAAAAGACATATCCATCAATGACTAGTAATATGGGGGAAAATGATCAGACTGAACTGAGCCTCATACAAATTGTTTAAAATATATTTAAAAAAAAATCTTCTAAGGCATGCTTTGGAATAAGGAAAACTTAGAATCCAGGAACCAGGATCCAAGAGTCTTATGTTTGGAACACATTTGAACTTTTCTAAGGGATGAGCTTAGATATAATTTAGCTTCTCTGTGTCTCAGTTAAAAAAAAATCTGTTAAATGATGGTGATAATTGAAAGTACATAGTTTTAACATTTTAAACATACTAAATTTAATAAGAACTTTATATCAATAGTAATAATAGTCATAATAATAGTAACAAGAAAGGAAATGACCAACTGCTTGGAGAAAGAGACTTAGTGGACCGTTAAATGATTTTGCGTTCTTCTAAAGAATTATGTAGCATCTAGAAAGAATATAAAAACCCCTAAAATGATCTGGCTTCACTAATATGAGAAAATGATAGAATAAAACTCATTGTTCAGTGAGTTCAGGCTCAGACATTGTATTTAAATCCTTGCAAGTTGCTTTCTGTTGCACCATCCAGGACTGATGAAATCCGCACACACAAGACTGCCATGAATGCTTGCTGACACTGATGAAACTCTTGATTGGTTAAAAAAGTCAGTGAGAAAGCACAGGCATGAGCGGGGGGTGGGGAGAAGGAGGCTCCTTGAGGACCCTGATGCGGGAGTCCATCCCAGGACACTGGGATCATTACCTGAGCCTAAAGCAAAGGCTTTACTGTCTGAGCCACGCAGGCGTCAAGGAGAGGTCAATGCTATTGTGCTGGTTAAGACATGAGTTCACCTGCAGGTAACAGAGACTCAAATAGTGCTCAGAAGGAAGGAACTTCATTTTCTCAGACACGGAACAGGTTTTAGGTTTTGGATGGCAGAGAGTGCAGCCTGATTACCAAGACCTACACTCCTACCATCTTTTAAGTTTTTTTTTTTTTTTTTTAATTGAGTTGTAATTATGTACGATCCTAAGTTGAAGGTATATAATATATTGATGTGATACATTTATATTTTACAATATAATCACCTCCAAAGCATTAGATAATACTTCCATCCCCTGGCATAATTATCATTTCTTTTTTTGTGGTTAGGACACTTACGTTCTAGTCTCTTAAGCAACTTTGAAGTACGTAATACAGTATTGTTGACTCTGATCACAGAACTGGATATTAGCTGTCCAGAGCTTGTTCATCTTCTCACTGCAAGTCTGTGCCCTTTGACCAACATCTCCCCACTTTCCCCACCCCCAGCCCTTCTTCCATCCTGTGTCCCTCCCTCCTTTCTTCTCTGTCTCCTCCTTCCACCCCTTCTCCCCTCTTCCCTGCTTCTTTCTTTCCTTCCCTCCTTTTTGTTCTTTTTTAAATATAATTTTTAAAGATTTTATTTATATACTTATTTGTCAGAGAGAGAGAGAGAGCACAAGCAGGCAGAGCGGCAGGCAGAGGCAGAGAGAGAAGCAGGCTCCCTGCCGAGCAAGAAGTCCAATGCGGGGCTCGATCCCAGGACCCTGGGATCATGACCTGAGCGGAAGGCAGAGGCTTAACCGACTGAGCCACCCAGGCATCCCCCTTTTTGTCTTTATAAAGAGTGTATTTAATGTCTGCTTTTTATTTTTTTTAAACTGGGTCACCTCACTGTTCTGAAGATAGCTGGGTTCCCAGGCCAGGTTTTGTGAATAGCCCATGTGCAAGTTAACATGTTCCACATAGATTTTTACAGCACTTGAATAAGGTTTCCAGTAAGAGCTGGGCTGAAATTTACACATGAGGAATTCTTTGCCGCTTAGGTTTCCTTTCTTTCCCCTCGCTGATTTTGACTTGTGTGTTAGCCGCTGTTAACAACAATGGAGAAAAACCTAGGTCTTGTCTCTGAACATGTTTGAGTCTCTTAAAGTCTAAAACTTAGCCTATCTTTAGTGAATTCAGTCTCTTGTGTCAATGAGCTGTTTCTCAGCATCTTCCCCTTTGGCCTTTTTACATCCCTCCCTCTACTTCCGGCCTGTGTCTTAACCACCACCACCGCTGCCACCAGTGCCCCATCTCATTCAGGATCCAGAAGAAGCTTACAGAACATGACAGCGATGGGGAGTGGGGCTCTCTGGCTCCTGCTGACCTCTGACCTCTTGCCAGCTCTCTGGGCATTGCTCTCTGTCCTTGCTGCCTTTGGTGCTGACCTACTGATGGCTGCTTTGACCTGTACTGTCCTCCCTCAGCACAGACAGTCACATTGACTGCTCCCAGCCACCACTTCTCCCTGATGCTGCACGCTCCCAGGCTCTTCCTTTCCATTTCTGGTTTGGGGAACTGACCATGTGTCCTTCTGCTAGAGGGTCACAGCTTTTATGGTGAACTTGCAGCTCAGCTGTCTTCTGAACCCACCAGCAGGTCACAGAGGGATTTCTGGACCCCCTAAAAGCCATGTGCGGGCCCAGAGGAAGCAGGAGCTATTTCAGGCCCATTCACCCGGCCCCTCCCCTCAGTCATTTCTGTTCTTATCATTCAGGCACCGTGTTCCACACGGTGGCCCCACGACAACTCAGGGTTCCCTGAAAGGCATGTGTCTTTGGAGGCTGTGTCAGGGTATGCACACAAACTCCCTTATTCTAGAATTCTATTGAACTATTTGCATATTTCACAACCAGAACTTTTTCTCCCTCCTCCTCACCTCACCCCTATCTCCCCATTTGACTCTGGGGTTGTGTAGGGTTTTGCCTCTTCCCCTCAGACTTCTCTTTTCATTTTCCCTTCTTGTCAGGCAGGGATGATCCTAAATCATTTCCCTCTGACTCCCAGGAAGGTATTTGCCCTCCGCTCCCAATAGAAACACGTACTAAAATCATATTTGTCCTATTAACAGAAGCTGAAGAGAAAAATTCAAATTGCAGACAAGGAAAAATACCATCAGGGAATATTTAAAAATATATCATGTTGCTACAGAGTGGAGGGGCAGACATTGCGGGCAGAAGGCACAGCATGTAGAGTCCCTGACGTGGGAAGGAGCGAGGCCGGCGTGGTGGCAGTGGAGAAGGGGACAGTGAGATTCCCAAGAGATGGGGCTGGAGCTCAAGCCGACCAGATGATGAATCCCCTTAGACCACGTGAAGGGGATTTTGTTGAAAATGTTTTCCATGTCCAGGTAAGGAATAAGGCTGTGCCTTCTTCTGGTTCCTCAAAATATACAAACAGTAACAAAAAACATCCTTCTCGGGCACCTGGGTGGCTCAGTGGGTTAAGCCTCTGCCTTCGGCTCAGGTTATGATCTCAGGGTCCTGGGATCCAGCCCTATGTCGGGCTCTCTGCTCAGCAGGGAGCCTGCTTCCTCCTCTCTCTCTGCCTGCCTCTCTGCCTACTTGTGATCTCTTTCTCTCTGTCAAATAAATAAGTAAAATCTTAAAAACAAAAAACATCCTCCACTCTTGGGCATCCTTTTGTACTTTATTTTCTCCTAAGAGCTGGTACTGTTCAGGTTTCTATGCAATAAGCACAGAATGAATGCTGGCATGGGAGCCCGTGCACGGTCAACCTGGGTGGATGTGAGGGAATTTATGGGGTGGGGGTTACTGGGTTAGAGATATGCTTACTCTTTTCTGTTCGGTGTCACTGTAGCTAGGGGTGGCACATAGAATGGGGCAGTAGATCCCAGGTCCAGATTGCGCAAGGGGCCTTTAGGCCTGCTGGTCATTTTTAGACAGTTTAAGAACTGATGATGGTCTTTGTAGACGGCAGAAAAGAGAAGACTGAACACGTGAGGGTAAGATGTCATCACGTGTCCTCTGAGCTGTGGGCGGCTTCCTTCGAGTCAGCATGGCCGTGGCCTACCGCGCCTCTCATAAGATAGCTTATTGTGATTGTCCAGGGAAGAAAAAGGGCCAAGGCTTGGATAAGGACATTTGTTCACATGGGTTTGCATCATTTGTTTCTCGTCTGCAAAAGACAAATATTGAAATTGGTTTTCTGTCTCCTGTGAGCTACTTGATCTTTTCAGAATAACAGACCACCTTAGACTAAACTCAAACATTTTTTGTATGTAGTGTCAGAGAGTTCTTTATCTTTCTTAGTGAGAGGAGATGTTTGGGAGCGGTCTAATGAGATTGTTCGTCAATAGTTTTTATTTTATGAGTTTTAAAAGATGGTCAGTGTGAATTTAGAAAGCAGATTAAAATTGTTTCAAATTGCTAGAGAAAGTATTCTGACATTTAATGAGAACAAATCAAGAAAGAAAGAGAAAAGAAAAAGGGAACATTTCGAGTTTTGAGTGTACTTTTTTTCTGAAAGCTTGTGTGGGGTAATTTACATAGATCTATGAGTTGAGGCATATATGTGACTTGAGTTTAGGTTCAATTCTTTGATATGCTAGTGGCTCAGCTTTCAGAAATTAAAAAAATAAGGTTTGAATAAGTGAGATGTCTTGTTTTCTTCCTATGTCTTATCATGCTATAATGGTTAATTTTATTTGTCAACTTGACTGGGCCATGGACTGGCCAGACATTTGGTCAGACATTATCCTGGGTAGGGTATTTTTGGATGATATTAACATCTGAATCAGTAGACTGAGTAAAGAAGATTGCTCTCCCTAGTGTGGTGGGCCTCATCCAATCAGCTGAAGGCCAGGCTAGAACAAAAAAACTTGATTCTCCTACAAATAAGAAGGAATTTCCTTCTCCTGTCTTTGTTGAGCTGGAACTCCCCCACTCCGCCACCACCTCTGGACTTGGACTGAAGCAATGGCTCTTCCTGAGTCTCAGGTTTGCAGGTCAATGGAAAGGAACTCCATTATTGGCTCTCCTGGGTCTCCAGCTTACTGACTGCACATCTTGAGACTTGTCAGCCTCCATAATTGTGTGGACCAATTCTTTATAATAAAGCTCTTTATGCATATGCATGTGTATATGTACCACTCTGTTTCTCTGGAGAACTCTGACTAATACACATGCTGATGATTTTTTAACAGCCATTTTGGAAAATGAAGGCAAACTCTTCTGGCACCATGGGTCTATTCCTATAAACCAGTTTTATGTTCGCTTCTCAGAATGAGTACCTTTTCATTTTGAGAGGAAAGGACGTTGAAGAAATGAAGAAAACTCATTGAGTTTTGCTGCGTAACATATATTTCTCATTCCCTTGGACCACTTCTGAACATAAATGCAACAAACACAATCAAAGGACCAGATTTTCATAATTAACAAGTCTTTGGTATAAAATCAGGGATCAAATATTATGTTTTCCCTTAATCTTCTGTCATTTTACTGCATTTTATTTATTTGCCATTCACTGTTCCTGCCTCTGGGCTATTCCTGGCTGACTCAGCCTCATCTCAGGAAGAAACCACTCATCTGGAATCTGGCCAGCACACAGCTTGGGCTCCAAAGCCTCCTTCATCTTTCCAGGAAGCTGCCAGCCCATGTCTCAGTTTGTCTTTCTGAAGAACATCAGTAGGAATGTGGGCCTAAGTGTTCAGAAGATGTTGGGAAGTATATAATATACTTTGGTGCTAAAATTATAAGGGAAAATATACCAGCATTATTTATTAAGATTCAGTTTTCTAAGGAAATTCTTCCAGATTTTAAATTCTGTACTGGTTTCTTAATGCCTAGTTGATAATTGAACATTTTTCTCTAAACAAACAAGATGTCACATTATTAAAATATAACAATGTAAAATAAACCTCTTGTTTAATTGGATGACTTAGCTAATTTTTCCTTCCGAAATCCTAAAGTTGAGGCTTTTCATTTTTACCTTTTGCTTAAAAATCTAAAAAATACACATAAATAATGAGAATTTTGTCCGTGATGTTTCGTGAAAAGTCATATGAAATGATCTTACAGATATGGGGCAGGTCTATGTTAGCAATGAAAACAAAGATTTGAAGCAATTAATTATCTAGATATCTTAAGCAGAGTGTGCATTTTTTTTTGTTTAAGTATTTCTTCAGGACCTTCTAGCACTTATATGCTATTCACTCCCTTTCCTTTTTTGAGTTTTACTAACTGATTTATAACTATACCTTTCTTTGTTAGCATAGACCTGAATATAGACTCTTTACTTGATACCAATATTTATAATATAATTGAGATGCTATTACCATAGTCATAACACACTGGTGTTTTTGCAAATAAGTTTGCACAATTATTTAGAAAAGTGCTTGATCAGAAAAATAATGCAGTGTTCACTGATAGTAAAAAAAACTAAAAAATGGAAGATCCTCATATTTGAAAATCTAAACCCAGAGGTGAGAAGCCTCAAAGCTAAGCTATGCCTCACTGCAAGGGTAGGTGAATTATAGGCTTGTTCTTATAATTCATATATAGGAGCCAGAAGCTATTTGGGACTGAGCATGTTGAAAATTAAAATGTTTCACATTAGGTTGTGATAAGAGAAATCCAAAGGAAATTGTTGTTAGGATACATGTTATCTTTCTAAAATATTGCTTGTCATTTTCCTTTTTAACACCTTAAAAAGCACGAAGTCCCTATACTTCTTTTTGGTGAACTTAGTGCTTGGGAAAGACAATGAACACCATGGCCAATTTTTTTTTCCCTGACCTTTTTTTTTTTTTTTTTTTCCTTTGGAATGCTGTGTGACTTTTGGCAAATCACTTAACTTCTCTGTAGCTCAGGTCCTAATTTATAAAATGGGGATCATAGTGGTACTTACCTAATAGGGTGGTTGTGTAGATTAAAATAATAAACACAAGTTGTAGAACAAAGTAGTGCCTCCCAAATACCTCTTATTTACTATTGAATTTAAAAAAAAGAGTCGTCGGTAGCTTTAAAAACATATACACTACGTATTAAAGTAGACCTTTTAGCTGTAAAGTGAATCTAACATCTCTGGGTGAGAAAATTGGAAAGTGAGGAAATCAGTGATACTGCCAGCTCAGTTCCTGGCTTGAGATAGTTCAACACCAGTCACTATTTAACACAGTGATTCAGTGAACATGAAGAAGGAAAGGGGTGTGTGTGTGTGTGTGTGTTTGTGTGTGTGCGTGCGTGCGCGCGTGTGTGTATCTATAATATGTGTGTTATATATGATGCATTAAAGAGAGGGGGAAGGAGAGAAAGAAGGAGAGGGAGAGGAAGAGAAAAACATAGAATGTAGAATAAATATCCTCCTGTTGGGCTAACCTGTTCTAGAAATGTCCTTCCCAGAAACATGTGTTTCAGGTGAGAATGGGGCTATCTTTCCATTTGTCAATGTAGTCATGATTATTTCTCCTCTTTGATGCTAATCAACTACATTTCCCTCCATTTGCAGATTATCTCAGGAAATCGATATTGCTAGCAAATTGAGTGTGATAGAGTCTTAGGTTCAGAATTGTCTTTCCTCCAATGAACATATCATTGTCAGATGTCGCCTGGCTGGTGATAGGGAAGTCATGAATTACGCTATGGGACTGTTATTGTATGTCGCTTTTCTGGTCTCATGCATTTAATCAACTCTTCTGTTCATTCCATAATTAACAATTCAATGCAGTGCTGTCAAGCCTTTAATGATATTTTCCAACAATACAAACACACCAAGAAGCTAGGTTTCTTTTGTTTTAAAACTTTTTCTCTGCATATCAGCAACTACTTAAGCTTCAAGATGCAGACCACGGTGGTGTTCTCTGGGGCAACTCCCTTGGTGACCTCCTCTGTTCTGTCCTGTCTCTTGTGCTTCCTTTTAAGATAGTAAGTATTTTATTATAATCATCATTTTAATTTTCTATGTGCCTGACTAGATTTTCAACAGGTCAGGACTTGTTGGTTTTTGTCTCGAAATGTTCAGTATATAAGTAAGGATTCATAAATATCTGCTGGGTGAATAAATCATTGGACAAATTTCTATAAATTTTCCCATCTATAGGTCCATTAGATTTCATTGCAGGAATTCACCAGGTAGACAAAGATGAGATATTTCTCATAAAGCACACAGTATGGGCCAAGAGAAAATAGGGTGAAGCTTATGGTGTATTTTGGGGATTACGAAGGTTTAATAGGGGCATAGCACTGTATGCTCCGGTAGTGGCAGAGAACTCTGTCTGTTTTGAAGCACAAAGTTCAAATATTGTCTCTTTGGGAAAGATCTAGCAGACCTTTATCCTCTTCCTTTACCCCAAGCACGATTTACTACCCTATTTTTGCTATTACTTTATATGTACACATTTCCATTATACTATAAATTCTTTATTACTAGTGTTTACTTTCCCATCTTCTCTGCTGAAACTCTTGGCAGTCTGGTGGAGACAGCTTGGAATTTGCAGTTTGACAGATCTTGGTTGAAATACTTTGCTACTTAAGTGGGTAATTATTAAGAAACAAGCAGTTTCCTTAAACCTTAGTTTATCAGTAAAATGGGGAAAACAGTACGAACTTCACGACAGTGTTGCGATCATACACCTTGGGCCCATGACAGATGCTCAATAAATTATAGTTCCCTTTCTCTTTCACCTTCTCAGAAGACAAAAATCATGTTAATTTATTCCTAGCAAGTAATACTTCCTCTGACACCTATGAGATGTTTGGTAGTTGTTTATTGAATGAAGAAAGTATATGTTTATCTAAATGTGTAACATAAATGTGTGTGTGTGTGTGTGTGTGTGTGTGTGTGTGTGTATAAGTAGATATTCAGAAAATTTATTTGGAACTATAACATTGCTAAATTTAGTATATCAGGGTCACTGTTGCAATAATTCCCGTATGGCTTAATCTACTTTACCGTCCTTGCCAAATTTCGAGCTAGCCTGGATGCGTTTGAGTCAGATGGGAAGAACATTCTAGGCATTCCCCCTGCTTAGGGCGTTTCTGCTGGAATAGCTGAGGAAATAATGATGCACAACTTAACACAGCCTTCCAAGTAAGTACAAATCATTTATCAGCCTACCAAAATTTATAAGTCTTCCTCTCCCTGAGGAGGTGCACAGACAGTTAAACAAATTGAATTGGTGTTGTGTGTTACTGGTCTATTATAAATCATTGAGCGAGTGCATGTTATTAGCTAGGTTGCTTTAACATACCCTCCTCTTTACGTTCCTGAGCACAATTGCTGATTAGAGATTGCTTCCAGGAGGCTTAGTTTTGCCTCTTGGCAACATATGACTGGGAATTCTATAGATGTTAACCGTAGCAAATCTGGATAATGTACAAATCAAAGTCTGGGGATGACTCCATCGCTTTCAACATGTCTCTGGGTATTTGGAGTTGACTGGCCTTACCTTTTTTTCCTCTTCCTTCTGTTCCTCTCTTTATCTCCCACTCTGTTTTCCTTTTCCATTTTCTACTGGCCCATTAGCTGGGTTGGTGAAACAAACAGCAAGACCACGTGTTTCTGTCAAGGACGTGACTGAGGCAGATAAACTTTGACCTGGAAATCCCCTTTTGGCTGATTATTACCTGTCAGTAAAGGTGGCTTCTTCTGTTCCTCATTTGGAGAGTCCAATTACTTTGAAAAGCTTTAGTGCTTTAGTGAAAGGAAGTGGAGAGATGAGATAATGTGGTTATGAGGGGCTGATGCTTCTCCTAAATAATTGATCTGTTTTGCTAATTGAGCTCTCAATATTCAATTATTATTTGGAGATGTGTAGCCTGGTTGAATTTGCTCACTCGGTACAGTTGAATTTATAGGAGTAGCTTTTATTGCTTCACACTGTTAATTTCCAGCTGAGCTTTATCTTATGTCAGTTAATGTTATTCTTCCATTTTTTCACTTGAATGTAGAGTGATTTTACTTACATGGGAAATGGATCAGATTAAGACCTTTCTACTTTTTAAAAAAGATTCTTGGTGGATGTTCAAGTTTTTAAAAGGCCTACCATCAAAATAGTGTCTTTACACTTGCATTTTTAAATTTGCTTTGTGCCAAATTCTCTTTTGTTGTTGTTGTGATTATATGCCACATTCTCTTTTGACATTAATAAACAAGAGTAACATATTCTGTGATTTCTCCTTGTCCTCTGTGATATCCTGGTATTTGTTTTTCAGTTGTTCTTCAAAATACAGTACTAAATAGAGTCAAGGTATAATTTAAAGAAAACTGTGAATTAAAAAACTTAATTTTGATTAAATAATGGAAGAGTTTAAAGGTTGGATTGAAGATCTCTTTTCTCACATTCAGGTTTGAAGGATACTCCCCCACTGACTTAATGCCTGGTCTTTACTAAAATACAAAGAACATTTATAAGATTCACAGAAGTGTATTCATATATTAAAATAATTTCTCTAGATACACTGCAAAGATGAGCATAAAGAAAAAGTCAAGTGCTTAAAGTGTTCATGAGTTTCAGGGATGAGGTATTTTTCTGGGCTCCTTGCCCTTCCCATTTGGAAGGCAGGCTTTACTTCAGCTGAGCTTGTCAAAGCCAATAGCCTGGCACTCTGCCTCTGGCACTGAACTTGATTCAGCGTTTTAAGAGAAACATGAAAAACATCAACATTCTGTGTTTACACTTTGCCAGTTGTTGTACATAAAAAAATCCTTTTAGATGCTTTATGTTTAAGCAATGTATTTACATAGGCATTTTCTTTCCACTAATCAACAAAGAGGAGGAAGAGAGGAAGAGGGAGAGAGAGAATCTCAAGCAGACTCCCCACCAAGCATGGAGACTGATCCAGGGTTCAATCCCAGGACCCTGAGATCATGGCCTGAGCCAAAATCAAGTTAGACACTCAACTGACTGAGCCACCCAACCACCTCCAACATTATTTCTTATAAGTGTCATTCTTCCTACCTAAGCTTGTTTAAGCAATATATGGATCTAAAGCATGGAAAATATTTGTTTCCTCTTTCTAATGCACTGATTTGTGTGCCCCCCCATTCATATGTTAAAGTCTTAACTCCCAGTACTCAGAATGTGAGTATATTTAGAAATAGGGTCTTTAGAAAGGAAATGAAGGTTAAATGAGGCCCCAGGAGTGGGTTCTAATTTAATATGATTAATGTCCTTCTAAGAAAGGGGAGAGACATGGGATGCATGCAGAAAGGGAAGGCCACATTTCTCTAAGGTCCAATGAGAAGATGTCATCTGCAAGGCAAGGAGAGAGGCCTCAGAAGAAAACAAATCTGCCAACACCTTGTTCTTGGATTTCTAGCCTTCAGAACAGTGAGAAAATGGATTTCTGATTGAAGCTATTGAGTCTGTGGTTTTTTGGTTAGAGTAGCCTGAGCCAACAAATGCACTTTATTTTATTCCTTTAACCAAACCATATGATATTCATTCCTTTTGAAAAATGGTGTTGGGAGTGTGGGGGAGAAAGAACGAAGGACAAGCATGAAGAGGAGGAGGACAAGGAAGAAGAGGAGGAGCAGCAACAAGGAGAGGATAGAAGAAACCATGATGAAGGGCGCCTGGGTGGCTCATTTGGTGAAACGTCTCACTCTTAATTTGGGCTCAGGTCATGATCTTAAGGTCATGAGATTGAGCCCCAAATCGGGCTAAGTGCTCAGGGGCAGGGTTGTTGGGGGGAAGGTCTGCTTGAGATTCTCTTCCTCTCCCTTTGCCCCTTCTCTGGTTCACATGTTCTCTCTCTCTCTCTTTCTCTCTCAATAAATGAATGAATGAATGAATGAATAAATACATAAAATCTTTAAAAAAAAAAGAACAAGAAAACATGATGAGATGGTTCATTGAAGCCATGTGCAGGGTATGTTCCAGTATTACTCTCAGGACAAAGAGGAAAACATAGTAGTGAACAGTGATAAGAGTTTAAAATGTGTCAGGATCTGTGCTCAACACTATACATGACTACCTCATATAGTCCTCACAGAAGTCCTGTCAAAAAGACATTATCATTAACTGTATTAGCCTTATTTTGTAGATAAACTGGGGGTTTATTGAAATTTAATCACTTTTAATTTACCCTGTTTACACTTTTACACTTTTAAATCACCCTGTGTAAGGGTTGCTTACACAGGCAAAAGAGGTGCGATTTGCGGCCAGGTCCTTCTGATGCTGTATCTGTTGCCCCTAAATGCTATACACTATCTTTTCTTTCCAGATAAAAGCCCTCAGCAGGGTGGAATTGTGGTTCTTCCATTTTCTAGCCCAAGCACTGAGCTGGTCTTTTATAATCTGTTGTAATTGGCACAATTCAGTCTAACAAATGTTCTTTAAGTATCTAAATGGGAATGAAGACATTTTTGCTTGAAGCAAGAATCTAATAGAAGTAGAAAGGTTGGTGAGTGCAGTATTACAAGAATGTTGAAGGTGGAGAGGACAGATGACAGTTTCTGAGGTTGGTGGTGTGTGTGGTATTACTGATGATGGTACGATGATTTGCCATTTTAGTTTTGCTTCCTTAAATATTTTCATGTTCTATTATATTCCCTGATATCCTCTTTTGTGGGGAAGCAATACTTATTGACTCAGAATTAAAATTCCTTTAGGGACTTTGCACTTAAGCAGTGCATTAATATTGTCCTTATTTCATTGGTGGTTTGATTGAACAATTATTTAATTTTCTGGATATGTTAGAATTCTCTGAATTCTCTGAATTGATTCAGTGATTTGGGTACCTTCTTTAGGATTTATATTAATGCTGATATTTAAAAAAAATCACACGGCCAATATAGACCTTTTTTGTCTACGGGTATGAATGGCTCTCAGCAGTTTCTCAAATCTCACTTGGTTCTCTGCGGCTCTCAAGTTATCAGCCTCCTCCTTGTCTTCCCTTTATCACCAGGGTGTCCAATATCACCATCTCCCTATCCCTTCTAAACAGTCCCTATCAGATTTCTGCCTCCATAGCTTTCCTATACTGACCTCTGCCCCATCAGAAGTCACCAGTGACTCCTAGTTACCACTCACATCACCTTTTCTCATTCTCCCCTTCTTTATTTGGTCTCTGCTCAACACAAGACCTTTCTCAAAATGTTCTATTCCTGCATTCCATGATACCATACTTGCTTGGTTTCCCTGATTTTCTAAACGGGTCTCAGAATCTTTCATGATCTCATTTACCATTCACCCTTTAGTGGTAAGTTCTTTTCAGTTCTTTTTCCTTGAGGGTTTCACTCATGCCTGGGACTTGAAGCTCTCCAAGGTTGACTTCCAGTGTTTATCTCTGCCACTTCCAGTGTATACTCTTCTTAAATCACTCTCTTACACTTTACTCTTAACATTTCTTTCTTTTTAAATTAAAGATTTATTTACTTATTTTAGAGAGAGAGAGAGCATGAGCAGGGGGAGGAGCAGAGGGGTAGAGAGAGAGAAGCAGATGCCCTGCTAAGCACAGAGCCTGCCGTGGGTCTCAGTCTCACAACCCTGAAATCATGACCCAAGCTATGATCGAGAGTCTGACACTTAACTGACCGAGCCACCCAGGTGCCCCAACTCTTATATTTCTTAGTGCTTGCCTTTCTCCCTTGATATCACACCAGCATGTAAAGCTAAACATATCTCAAATACTCTTTTAAGGACAATGCTATTTTCATTTTTAAAGAGATACTATTTTTCCAGTCATCCAAATTTGAACCTTTTATCATGCTTTTGAATCCTCCTCTTTCAACTCCCATATCAGTACCTAGTTCTGTCTGTGGACTGTATTTCATGGAGTTTCTTAAATCCATTGGTCTGGAAATTAGACTTCAGAGCCAGAATGCCAGGTTTGAATCCTGGGTCCTCCAATGAAACTGTCATTTTTGGCAGTCACTTTATTTCTTGTGATTATATTTCCCCTTCTATAAAATAGAGCAATAACAGCATCTACCTATTGGGTTGTGATGAGAATGAAAAGTGTTAGCTTGTAACACATTTCAAATAGTGCCTAGTGATCACTACTATCATCATCATCAGTGTCATCTATAATGTCCTTTCTGTTTCCATGCATATCCTATTTCAGTTTCTCATTATGTCTTGTTTAGAGGCTGATAGATCTCTCTAACTGGTTTCTCCCATTCTCAGTCTTTCTCTATTCTACCTCATTCCATAATATGTCCTAGAAATAACATTCCAGTAGCAGAACCAGATCATTATGGCCTTGTACTAAAAAATGTTCGGTGGTTCCACTATTAATAATTTGAGTGAAGTCAGCCAGATCCCTTTCTGACTTTAGTGTCCTCATCTCCATCACAAGGGGTAGGGCTGAAAGCTCCCAGCAAAGAGATTGATTCTAGCTTTGATTTCCCGGTGCCTGTACCATGTAATACATATGCCTAAGCATGACATTCAAAGATTTTCCTGCTTTGCTTCCAAACTGCATTCCCAGCATTATCTCATTCTTTTCTTGCTGCTAACCAGCCAGAAGTAAATATGGTATTTCTTATTCTCTGGAAACATCTGGTACTGTCTTACCTCCACGAATATAATTATGACATTCTCTTTGCCTGGAACGTCCTTTTTCTTCATTTACTTAGCAAAATTCTGCCCTTTCTCTCATGTTCAGTTTAGTGCGGTTTTCATAACTCTTCCCCACAAATAAATCCCCACAAATTAGTACAATACTTTCTCCTCTATAATCCCATAATGAATAGCTTGTATTACATAATTGTTTATCTGTCTCTCCCCTTTTAAATGTAACTCCCTTAGGATTTCGGGTCTCACTTTTACTCCTGTTGCATCCCCTGTCCTCAGACCTGGCATATGCACTATGCTTTGCACATAGTCTCTCCATGAATATTTATAAAATGACTATGTGGAGAATCTAGTGTCAGCAGCACTGTATGTGGCTTGGAAGAAACATATTAAAATCACAGAGAACACAGCATTGATATTCAAGGATCCTATAATGTAATAGGAATCTTCAGTGCAATTTTGCCATGGAGAGCCCCAAGTTGTGGCATGACCCCATGGAAGGGCGGGGCATACAGAGAGACCCTTTTATCAATGGTAGTGATTAGTGAGCCTATTTTGATTTAACTGTTTCAGATGATTTCATATCAGTCTGCACTCAGCTATTAGACTAGCCTCTTCATGGCACTTCCCTGAATGCCATGAATAGGAAACTATTGAAACTATTGAAACGTGAGCTCCTTATTGACTATGGCGTCTCTAGGGCGAATGGTAGGTTCTTAATTTGCATTTGGGTAGAGAGCCATAAGATCATGCCCTTATGAGTGGGGCTCATGAGAATCCCATTCGGAGTTTGTATCCCATGGTGACACTCATTCACACCAAGGCTGGGGACCTGGAGTCAGTTGAAACAGGGTCAGTCGGAAAGACAGACTGCATAGTGTCTCTGAGTAAAGAACGCCAAGGTAAGTGACTCTGAAGTCTAGTGTATTTTGAGGTTTCCTAAAATATATAAATTTCAAACAAGTGTCTGGTATTTGTTTCTAGCCACATAATTTCCAGAGACTTTTTAATCTATCAGAATTAAAATAGTGCTGTCCTTTCATTTAACCTCTGTGTATTATTTAGGGCAGTCTGGTGTTATTTGTAATCTAATGCCATGTGTCTTTTGAAAGTTAATTGTTCTTCCGTATACTAACGCAAAATCTCCATACACAAAGATAGGGACACTGGATTATCTAGGATTAAAATTCCACTTATTAACCCAAATTCTCTTGCTGACCACATACTACTAGCTCACAGGGTAATTGCCAATTTTCTGTTTGGTGGAGAAAGAGCCAAAGTGAAAGGAACTTAAATAACTTGGCCAAGTTATATAGCAAACTAAGTACAAAGACAGAAATAGATGTTGAACAATGAGTGATTTTTACAAAATCCTGTTTCCTTTGACACCCTTAAACATCTCTTAAGGCCATGAGTAACTTTACTTCTGCTATTTTTGTGTTTGACAAAAATAAAATAATACATAAAGGTTTTGGCTCTCAAATTTACCATCTCAGTCACATTCAAAATTCTGTTGTTTTAGTCTCATACCATGTCAGATTACTATATTTAAATTATAAGCAAATAATGAAGGAATTATGCTGTCATGATTAATTAGTATATGTATTTGGACATATGAGTTTCCTTACAAAATTTAGGGGATATAATTGGTATATAGACATATGAGTAGTCCTCAAAGCCAAATGCATTAACATGGAAGGAGGTTCTGAAGGTCTTTGGCTCAGTTCGTTATGTAAGCAACACTTCTTAACTATTTTACATGTTATTTTGAACTATACAACCAGAAAAAAAATGCTCTCAATAATAGATTTTTTCTTGGAATACTTTAAATGCTATTCTTCCTAGTGTAGAGAACCTTTCTATGTAAAATGTCTCAAATTTATGACACTATATGATTTATAAATACTTATTGAATGTGTTTTTTCATATTGCTTCTCTAAGGACATGTCTA
This sequence comes from Martes martes, assembly GCF_963455335.1. Classification (NCBI taxonomy): domain Eukaryota; kingdom Metazoa; phylum Chordata; class Mammalia; order Carnivora; family Mustelidae; genus Martes; species Martes martes. Next base: position 34,578,843 of record NC_137899.1, read on the forward strand.
ACATGTTAGACATGTTAGACATGTCCTTAGAGAAGCATTGATAGATAATTCTAGATAATTGATTATAAGAAGTTCTTTGGCTGTATCTGTGCTCTATAGGAAAATCTAGTTTCAAGTTGGAACTTGAAGAATTTTACAACACCAGTAAGTGCCTTAATATCTAGAATTTTTCCAAAGAATCTGGTTTGCATTTTTGTATCTAAAAAAGTCCCATGTGCAAACCTAATTTGTTACCTACTTGTACAGAAGTGGTCCTCTCCTAAAATTTCCCCTGTAAACAGCTCCCAAACTAGAAAACATGTGAGAGAGTTCAGCAGAAAAACACAGTTATTAATAGAAATATACAACAAATGAACGGTGGTAAAGTCCAGATGGCAGCACCCATCAATCACACCCATCAACAATGCCATGCTGTTACTCCAGTAAGATGGATGGGTGTTTGTTCCAGTCAGCCCAACATTCATCCAGTGTATGGATGCTGCTGCTGGAGGAATATAGTGCTTGCTGAGTATTAAGTACTCTAGGTATCTGGTAAGGTTGTCTGATCCTGTCACATCACCTTCCATGGCCTCTTATCATTTGTTCCTAAATAATGGCCCTGGTTTTAACCCTTTTGGCCAGCCACCTCATTCCAATATGATGTTTTACTCTTTCATGACTATATTGTCTTTCTCGTTACTTTTTTGTTAGATGGTTTCCTCCTCTTTTTCACATGCTTGGCTTTCAGTTTCCTCTTCAGATGTTCAAAATCTATTGAAAGGTCATTTCCACCAGGAAAGCAATCCCCAAGTCACCTTGTAAAGTCAGAACTGAGATTGGGTGAAATTCTCCAACAGATACAGCTGGGTGGAATCTTTTGAGAGAGAATTCATTCCCCAACTATGCATTGAGCATATAACTATGCTTTGAGCATATGAAATATGCTGTAACTGTGCTCATTTCCATGGGGAATATAAATTTTCTAAGGCCTCCACTTTTAAATATTTCCATAATGAGGGGTGATAAGTATTAGGAGAGAAAACAAAAAATATGTACTTATTTAGAAGACTGAAAAGAGGGAGTATTCCTGTAATATTTTCCTTGGCATTTACTCCCAAATACCTAAATATGGCTAATGACAACCAGAATGACAAGGAGTGAGGCATTAAAAAGAAAATGGAATTCCTTTCCATTAATAGTGAATTTACTAGTCACAAAGAAATGGATGCTTAAAAAAATTTTGTTGTTGTGTCAGCCATCAAAAAAAAAAAAAAATCTTGTCATTTGCAATGATGTGGGTAGAACTAGAGGGTATTAGCCAAGTGAACTAAGTCAATCAGAGAAAGACAAATGCTAAATGATTTTACTCATATGTGGAATTTAGGAAACACAACAGATGAACATAGGGGGAGGGAAGGAAAAATAAAAGAAGACAAAATCAGAAAAGGAGGCAAACATAAGAGGACCTTAACTTTAGGAAACAAACTGAGGGCTGCTGGAAGGGAGGTAGGTGGGGGATGGGGTAACTGGGTGATGGTCATTAAGGAGGGCACTTGATGTAATGAGCACTGGGTGTTGTATGCAACTGATGAATCACTGAATTCTACCCCTGAAACTAATAATACAGTATTTGTTAATTAAGTTGAATTTAAATAAAAAATTTTTAAAAAATCGTTGTGTATTTCAGTATTTAAATTTAAAATACACTTCATCCCATACCAACAAATGAGATGAATGAAATAGGAGAAGAAATTAATGAAAATAACAAAATCAGGTAAAGAAATATTGTGCCAAGGAAAACGGTATGAGCATAACCTTTTCTTAACCTGTCAAAGATGCAAATGATCACTGAAGTCACAAGAGAGTTGTTTCCTGTCTCTAAATTCTAAAAAAAAAACCCAAGAAATACAAATACCTGGAAGAAGATAGAAGTAGACATTAGTAAATTTTTAAAAATCAAGCATTATTTGCACAAAAGGGCGGTTGAGGGGAGGAGGTCTTTACATTAGAAACGTTTTAAAAATGTTTCTATTTCTACTACTTTATTTCTGAACACTTGAGGAAGATAAGGAAAATAAATGCTCATTTATATTTGATTTTTTCTGGAAACTTGAAACACTAAAAACTTTTCAGTGGAAAGATGATGCTTGCTTGTTAGTGCTTTAACTAAATTGTTAGGTTTTATAATACAATATGAACAGTGGCTTTCTTGCACATCTTTTCATGCCAGCCCCCTGAATCATCACAATAGTTTCATGATCTGGTGAGGGGTTTGGATGTGGTTCTATTATATCAGAATAACTTCTTTCATTTTGTTTGAACTCTGACTTTGCCAGTTTCTATTCTGAAGAACTATAGAGAACGGAAGTGATTTCGTAAATCTGACATACTTTTGTTAAAGATTCTCCAGGGAATCCATGTTTAACCCTGAAATGTTAGCCAAATGTGGTTCTTTCAGGTGACAGGGGGTTGAAACCTAAGAAATTGTTCATGGCTGACCATTTTTGACTTGAAAAAGGCAAGTTTATATGGTTCAACTTATCAGTAGTCAGTAGGTATCAAGCGCCTACTCCTGTCAGACTCTTCTATGCGTGTTATCTGTTATCTCTCATCTTCTTAATAACATCACTTCAAGGTAGAATCCTTACTGTTCTCCATTTCATAGATGAGAAAACAGGCACAGAGAGGTTAAGCAACTTGCCCAGGGTTCTCAGTGATGAGGAGGGCGGGCATGAGAGTCATCCTCATATCTGTGAAGAAAAAGAACAAATGAATGACTGGAGAGACTGTTGACCAGATTTTAGTAAAGTCACTCTTGTTTTTACAGTCTAGCATCTCTGTACCTCAGTTGTCCTTTTTATCGTGGGAATAATATTATCCCTGCCTCATATGTGTTGGCGAGTATTTTCCTGCCCTGCCGTTTCTTTCTGTATGAGCCCTGTTATGTGCCTGTAGGCCATATTCTCACCCATTGGCCCTATCAACAGCAAAGGTAGTATTTGGATTGCCCATCTCTCTTACTGTTCATTTTGCTTCATAACTTAGGCATGGAAAAGGTTTTTGTTTCTCTTCAAATCCCTTGATAAGTAGTGTTGCTAAGAAGGCTAAACAAGAAAAATGCATTTGGAAAGATGATAATATAGACTTTGGTAAATATGAAACATATCATATTTACTGTTATTGCTTAAAAATAATCCCTCTAGCAAATTCATACTTTAAAATTCCTCTAAGATTTGTAAGTCACAAACTGCCATTAAGACTCGTTAAAAGTAATAAAACTGTGTTTTAAAAACAGTCTACAATTCAGATTTTTTGCTTTCACTAATTCGAAATGATATTTATTACACTAGGAAATAGTGAGATGTAACCATATCATATTTCATCTAATCCAAAATGCCAACGGTAGTAGCATACACATTTATTTTATATGCCATTAAGAGAGAAAAATGTTTCTAATTAATTCTGAGATGCTATAGATTAAAGACACATCACAATTTCAGGAGGTTAAATATGTAAAAATGTCTTAGAATTGATGAAATATGGTAATAAAATCGATGAGTCTGATTTTTTCCTTCACCCATGAGTTGGGATAGTTTGAGATTAAACCAGAAAGGCAGCAGGCTAGACCATCCATATTTCTGAGCTGTATTAATGATTTCCCAGACCTACTTGGCAGTACCAATAGGCTTCTGCTTCAAATCAGCCAAATCTGGAAAATTAGTATGGACTGTACATTCCACACAAATGTTCCTTGATCAGGAACATGAACTATATCCTGAAACTAAACCAATATAGTTCTGAATTTCAATCCAGATTCAGATTCTGATGTTTTTTTAAGGAACCGGCAAGTCAGAACTGAACTTTTTTTTTTTTTAAATATTCAAAACATGTGCTCATGGGTAAGTGTGCACGATTGTTTACTGAATTGGCTTCAAACAGAACATGAAGTTTGCAGAAAGTACTTAATTAATTTAAAGCTAAAATATTAAAATAAGCTCTGCAAAGCACCTCAAATGGCTCAGTATTTCCTTTGATTCAAGCCAGTGTTTATGAGAATAAGAGATTGAAGGGAACCAAAATGAATAGATACAATTTATGCAAAACATCACACAGGAATATTTACTATTTTGGTAATGTGTCATATCTTTCTGCTTTCAATTTTCAAAACCATTAAAGAGAAGAAGATTGAATATAAATTCTCCTAAGCAGAGATATTTTTTTTCTTCAACTACTGTTTCCTTTTCTTTTAACAGTAGTCTCCTGCCACATGGACATGTTTATTCATGTGTCTCGTTGATTCATGTGCTTACTGTACTTGTTTATATCTGGTGCACAGTTGGTATTGTGAAATATGGGCTCGTGGAGTGCGACTCTTGATTTGAAATAGCTGGCCCATAAAACCAGGCCATTAGATTAACAAGTCAGAGCATTAAAGCGAGGAATCAACACAAGGTTGATTTTCAGTCTGTTTATCACTTCCACACCAGATGAGAGAAAAGAATGACTTGACGTTTGCATAGTTCTTTAGTCTGTCTGGAAAGATTTGTGTACTTTACTAACATCGTGTTGGCAACAGTTCAATCTTATAGTCTTCTGCCAGATCCATTCCATGTCCTTTAAATATTTTCTAGGCTATTTGTGATGAGGCTGACTTAGAATGGCAGTAAACAAATGTAGATTGGTAGCAATCCGTGGAGTACTTTAGTTTTCTCATAACTTCCATCCTTCAAGGTCAACGACCAAGGTACAGGGTATTTTCTGCTTCTGCATGCAAAATGTATTCTGGACCTAGGTTGGTTAAGGATCGTAGTTTTCTGGAGCCACACAGGTGACACAGTATTTCAGGATATTTAGGACAAAGCAGTATTGAGGAGCCATTGTCAGAGTGTGGCCTATGTTTAAAAGAACACCATTTAGTGGACTCTTTTACATTGGGGCTATAAAAAACAATGTCACTGATTGAGGCTGATGAGGAGAGAGCTCAGACCTGGTCCGTATTATCCCACCTCTTGGGTGGTACCATGGACCAACCACGGATTTGGAATGTAACTCATTCCATTATGTCTTTTGATTATTCAGAGCCTTCATCTTCTGTATAACTTGCCTACTGACAGCCTGGTAGCAAGGGTCCTGATTTCGATTTTGGTTTTTGTTTTACCTCCTTTGCTGCACTGACTATGAGCTGCCAGCAAGCCACCTGGAATGGGGTTGAGACTCAGAATTGTAAATGGTAGTTGTTGGCTTAAACCTAGGCACTCATGGGTTCTATTTGGGAGAAGCACACTTAACACTGCTGTTTCTAAAGCACGTTTCTCACCAGTTCTCTGTGCTGAGGATCGCAGGGCATGCTGAGGGCGTGTTAAAGTGGCTGGCAACCTTGGTGGGCACCTGCTAAAGCTCGGGTTATACCACAGTCCATCCACTTCCTCTTCCTGATTGAGAGACCTTGGTTTTGACTCTCTCACTCTTCACTTACGTTTATGCAGCCAGCCCGTACTGAGCTAAGGCTTCTGAAGTTTGCTGCTAACCTACTGCTTTGACTGAATGAACACTTCAGCATGGAAGAAAAACTTCCTTGAAACAAATATTTTGCTATGAATCTCTTGTTAGAGAAACAAATATCTGGACCAAATGTGAACATTTTTTGTATAACTGTCCACCTCTTAAAAAAAAAACACAAAACAACAACAGAGAAAAATGACTTAAGTCATAGGCTCAATCAAATCCAAACAAATGATTAAAGTATTTTAACTATGCTATATGTTTAGCACACTTTGAGTTATGACCTATCAGACACATAAACTGCTCCCCAGATGGATTGTTTCAGAATTCATAAGAAAGAATACCTGCTTTGGAATCGTTCAAATGTGGATTTGAGCCCCAGCTCTGCCCCTTGTTTGCTGTGTGAAATTGGGTAAATTCCAACCCATCTCTGAACTTCAGGTTTCTCTTTTATAAGACTGGCATCCATCTTATCACCTTGGAGGGCTGTGGTGAGGGAAAAGTAACATCCTGTTGAACACTCAGAGTTGTTCCTGGGATGTAGTGGGTATGCTGGGAATTCCCTCCTGCCCTGACTCCCAATGGGTGTGTACAAGGTCCTGAGAATTTCCTTGCTGAGGGTGTGTTCACATGAGGCAGGTGTTTCTTACTGTGTTGTGCTGTTTCCCCATTCCCTATCATTTTCTTCCACTGTTCTCTTTTTTGAACAGCCTTAGTTAGCTTCATGGTTCAGATGAGCATATCTGTGTGGAAGATCCTTGATTATCTGTCTTCAGCCCTGATCTTTCTCTAGAGCTGTGGGACCCCATTCCTAATTGCCTGTGGCTGTCTCACTTCTGAGAGCCTGTCACTATTTCTAAATAAGAGTGCCAAACTGAAGTCATAACTTTTCCTTCCTGACCTGTGCCACTTTCTCCTTGGTTTTATGTCAGTTTAACCAACTATCCTGGGAAGCTTGGGATTCTGTCTGAATCTTCTGTCTACCCCTGGCCTCGATAGTCCATCAGTCATAAAGTCACAGGGAACTCACTACTGGAAATTTCTCACTTCTGTCCTTCCCTCTCAATTCCCTCTGCCCTCTCTCCATGCCTCACATTGTCACCTTTTTTCATAACTGTGCCGGTGGCTTTGGTCACTTATTTCCCTGACCCTCATCTTTCCCCTTTTCAATACATTTTTCACTCAGCTGTGAGAGGGATCAGAGTCCCAAGACTGTCATTTCCTTCTAAGAAAACTTCAGTGATTACCTCTTTTAGACCACAGTCTAAATCATCAGTGCGGTGTTAACAATTTGGTTCCAATTTAGCCCAGGCCTACATTTTGTTTTAAATAAAAGTTTTCTAAATTTTAATATAAAACATTTTAAACATATAGACAGGTACAAAGATTATATAACAGAAACCAATATGCCACCTATTTAGAACTAGCATTTGTTAATGTTTCCCATATTTGTTTAATATCTTTATTTTATGTACATATTTTTAAGTATACGTGCTGCCGAAGCGAGCACGTACATATTTTTAAGTAAAACCTAATGTCCTACTCCCTCATCTCCTTTCTGCTGTCCTTGGTATCTATCAACCTTTTTTCCCCTTCTATTTCTCATATTCTATGTTCCTGATGATTGTAATATGAAAGAGGGATGATACCCAGGAATGAAAGAAGATCTCTTTCTCCTTCTTCTTTTTTTTTTTTTTTTTTTTTTAGAAGATCTCTTTCTAAGGTGGTTTTCTAAGGCAATGATCTGTGGAGATGTGACTTCTCTCAGGAAAACAAAAGTCCTCCATATTATGTCACTGATCATAGTGATTACTCACCAATGTGTGAGGAGTTGGCAATATAACAAATGATTTCTTTCTTTTTTAAAGTATTTATTTATTTGTTTGTTTTATTTGTTTGTTTATTTATTTGTTTATTTGTTTGGGGCAGTGGGGGGGGGGAGAGAGAGAGAGTGAAAACGAGAGAGAGAGAGAATCTTAGGTAGGCTCCACGCCCAGCATGGAGTCCAACGCAGTACTCAGTCTCACAACCCTGAGATCATGACCTGAGCCTAAATCAAGAGGCGGATGTTTTAACTAAATGAACCACCCAGGTGCCCCACAATGATTTCTGATCTTGGCTATGACACTTACAAGTAAGGTACTCAACTCTACAAAACTGATTTTTCTCATACATCGAGTGAGTGTCATAGTACCTACCTCAAGTATTTTTGTATCATTTGAGATAATGTATGTGAAATACCCAGATCAGAGCCTGCCTTTGATACATCAGTTGAGGAATCGGAATGGATTGTAATGGACGTAACAGTACAATGTTTGCTTTCTTGGTGGGATCACTGTATCATGAATGTACAAGTGCAGTAAATGTGGCCCCAGGGATTTTTAGGGGAGTATCATGAAATGTGGCTTGTTTGGATTTGGTTTGAACTTGAAGCTGGCAAACACCAAAGTTACCACCTCCCCCTCCCTTTTGCCTCCTCCCATCTCTACCAGCATCCCTGTTACCATTAGGAGTTAAAGTACATAACCCCATGTTAGAGTATTCATTGATAGTAATTGCCCCCCGGGGAAACTATGATGTTGCTGCTTCATTAAAGGCTTTACCACCTGCTACAAAAGCCATCTTACGTCCCCCATTTCACTCAGTGTATTTTTTGTACTTGGGCTAAGAAATAGTTAAATAGGTTTCTTACTTATATCTTTGACTTCAAACATGTTTAAGTGACTTCCTGAAATAAGAAGTCAATGTTACATCTGCCACAGAGGGAGAAAAAGAAACCCTACACATATGAAGGATTATAATCCTTGGCCAGGACATGAGTCCCCCAGTGCTCCAGAAAAGACCATAAATCCATGCAATATCCCTGACTCGTGCATTTTACATTCAGGTCTTAGAGTTATGGAAAGATATGTAAAATTAGGGGCAGGCAGAAAGTGGGTTGACTATACATCTGGGAAAGTTCTTGTGCATTGCTTATTCCTGGCTGTTCACCTTCTGCTCACAAAGTCTGCCACTGTCACACTCCTACCTGATGCCAGGGAACTGAATGACTTGTTGAAACCTCTCATCTTTGACTCTTGGTTAAAACCCTTCATAGAGGACATGATACTCGATTTGTATGGGAATTAGGAACCGTCCCTTTCTTGTTCTGATATTGACACATTTTTTTATGAAGGGTGATAGAACTTTGCCAAACATCAAAAAATGTTTAGCATTTAAAGAAGGACTGATGTAAGTTTTTCTTACGACTTAGGAAGTTATGAAAAATGTGTGAACAAGGCCAACTCCCAAATCACATTGTACTAACTCTGAAAAGTCAGATGGTGGAGAGCTTAGGACAGGACGGAAATCATGGCTGGATTCTCCATATTTGACTAGCACTGAGACTAATTTAGATTGAAGAAATACGTTTTCATAATTCAAATATATTAATGTATGAATAAATTCAATTAAATCACTTTCATTGCGGATATAGGCTCATAAAACTTGGGTTGGAAAGTGTGGGTTGAATTAACCATTGCATGTTCTGAAGGGCAGAAAGGTGGTAGCTTAGGCTGAAGGCAGTGAGAGGCTGAGACAGTAATTAATTCAGGATTTCAAAGTGGGAATAATGAATCAGCTATTGAAATTTTAATGATTTATTATTTGATACTTTTGGTAGTAATCTCTGTATCTCTAAATAAAATAGCATGTCTAGATTGCTATTTTATTGTCTTTAAAACTGTAGGCTCTTTTGACTTTCCGCTAAGTATTTAGCTGTGTTTTACCAAATTCTCCTGTATTCTGCCACTACTCACATACTCACTTCCTATTTCTCCAGTGACCCAATATATTTCTGTCATCATTTTGGTTTTATTAATATTCATGTGTATCTTCCTGGAATATGCAAATTATTTAGAGTGGAGCCATGTAGCAAACTGTGATTACTTTTTATTTTTTGCTTATTTGTAGTTAATTATATTGTTTTTGTTTAGTTTTAAAAACATATATATCAAAATACAACCTCACCTACTCTATTAGTGTTAATGATTCTATCACTTGTGCTTAGTTTTTGAAGGTTGTATTTATCAATAATTCAATCTCAAATTCTTTGCCAAATATGTAATCCTCTTTTCAAGGTATTCATTCTCTTCAGGTACATTAGCAACACCTGTTGAGGTCTCAGAGTATTCTGAACTACTTCTACCCAGACTAGTTGACCTCCGTAGACAGTTGAATGTCTGATTTGGGCTAGATGTGGAATTTTATTTGTTTATATATTTATTTATTAGTTAGTAAGTTTTGGAGGTAGAGTTTAGTGATTCATGACTTGCATATAATACCCAGTGCTTATTTCATCAAGTGCTTTCCTTAGTGTCCATTCCCCAGTTACCCCATCCCCCTCCCCACCTCCTTTCCAGCAGCCCTCAGTTTGTTCTCTATATTTAAGAATCTCTTATGGTTTGCCTCCCTCTCAATTTTTGTCTTATTTTATTTTTCCTTTCCTTTCCTTGTGTTCAACTGTTTTGTTTCTTAAATTCCACATATAAGTGAAAGCATATGGTGTTTGTCTTTCTCTGACTGACTTACTTCGCTTAGCATAATACCCTGTAGTTCCATCCACGTCCTTGCAAATGGTAAGATCTCATTCTTTTTATGGCTGAGTAATATGAGTTGTACATTATTTTCCTGTATGTTGTTCAAAGCATTGGTTTTTTATATTCAGGTATCTAGGATTGCTGTTGAGGAGTCTTACGACACAATATTTGAGATCTTTATAACTGCTTTCCCCCACTCTTTGTAAGCTTGTAGTGTTCTCCCTTTATCCCTGGTGTTCTAAATGTCCTTTGGTTTCTTTCTTATCCACTGATCTGGTTACTCAATGCGTTCGTTTTAGTATGAAAACCCACATCTTTCAGTTATGGAGAATTTTCCTGCATTATTTCTCCGATGATTTCTGCTTTTGCATTTTGTTTTGTTTTGTTTTCTGTAACTATTACAATGCAGATATTAGACATCCTGCATTGGTCCTCTCTTTGTTTTCTTTTGAAATTTCCCTCTCTTTCTCTTTTTTTTTTTTTTAGAAAGAGAGAGAGAGTTGGGGTGGGGAGGAGCAGAGGGAGAGGGAGAGAATCTTAAGCAGGCTCCACGCTGACACAGGGCTCTATCTCATAACCCTGACATCATGACCTGAGCCAAAATCAAGAGTCAAATGCTTAACTAACTGAGCCACCCAGGGGTCCTTCCTCTCCTATTTTTTTAAAAAGGATTTAATACAAGAAGGGGGAGCGGGAGAGGGAGAAGCAGGCTTCCCTCTGAGAGGGGAGTGCGATGCAGGGCTCAATCCCAGGAGCCTGGGATCATGGCCCAAGCCGAAGGCAAACACTCAACCCACTGAGCACCCCCTCCTCTCCTATTTTTAATTAGTTTGTGTTTTGCTGTACTTTCAGAGGGAATTCATCAATTTCATCCTCTAACATTCTCCACATGAGTTTTTATTTCTGCCATTGTATTTTAAATGTCCAAGTGTTGATATCTTTGTTTCCCAAATGTTTCTTTTTATAGCATTCTGATCTTGCACAGGGTTGTAAGATCTTTTCTTACCTACTGGAAAATATTACTGGTAGGCTTTTTTGAAGTTTACTTCTTTTTTTTTTTTAATTTTATTTTTTTTCAGTGTTCCAGAATTCATTGTTTATGCACCACACCCAGTGCTCCATGCAATACATGCCCTCCATAATACCACCAGCAGGCTCCCCCAACCCCCCACCCCAGTCTAATCTAAAATCCTCAGTTTTTTTCTCAGAGTCCACAATCTCTCATGGGTTGTCTCCCCCTCCGATTTCCCCCAACTCATTTCTCCTCTCCATCTCCCAATGTCTTCCATGTTATTCCTTATGCTCCACAAGTAAGTGAAACCATATGATACTTGACTCTCTCTGCTTGACTTGTTTCACTCAACATAGTCTCTTCCAGTCCCATCCATGTTGATACAAAAGTTGGGTATTTATCCTTTCTGGCAGGGGCATAATACTCCATTGTATATATGGACCATATCTTCCTTATCCATTTCGTCTGTTAAGGTCATTTTGGTTCTTTCCACAGTTTGGTGACTGTGGCCATTGCTGCTATGAACATTGGGGTACAGATGGCACTTTTTTTCACTACATCTGTATCTTTGGGATAAATACCCAGTAGTGCAATTGCGGGGTCATAGGGTAGCTCTATTTTTAATTTCTTAAGGAATCTCCAGACTGTTTTCCAAAGTGGCTGCACCAACTTGCGTTCCCACAAACAATGTAAGAGGGTTCCCCTTTCTCCGCATTCTCTCCCACACTTGTTTACTGTCTTGTTGATTTTGGCCATTCTAATTGGTGTAGGGGGGTATCTCAATGTGGTTTTGATTTGAATTTCCCTGATGGCTAATGATGATGAACGTTTTTTCATGTGTCTGTTAGCTGTTTGTATGTCTTCTTTGGAGAAGTGTCTGTTCATGTCTTCTGCCCATTTTTGGATGTGATTATCTGTTTTGTGTGTGTTAGGTTTGAGGAGTTCTTTATAGATCTTGGATATCAACCCTTTGTCTGTACTGTCATTTGTGAATATCTTCTCCCATTCCTTGTGTTGCCTCTTTGTTTTGTTGACTGCTTCCTTTGCTGTGCAGAAGCTCTTAATCTTGATGAAGTCCCAAAAGTTCATTTTCGTTTTTGTTTCCTTTGCCTTTGGAGACATATCTTGAAAGAAGTTGCTATGGCCTATGTCGAAGAGGTTTACTGCCTATGTTCTCCTGTAGGATTTTGATAGATTCCTGCCTCACATTGAGGTCTTTTATCCATTTCAAGTTTATCTTTGTGTATAGTGTAAGAGAATGGTTGAGTTTCATTCTTCTACATGTAGCTTTCCAATTTTCCCAGCACCATTTATTGAAGAGACTGTCTGTTTTCCACTGTATATTTTTTCCTGCTTTGTCAAAGATTATTTGACCATAGAGTTGAGGGTCTGTGTCTGGGCTCTCTACTCTGTTTTACTGGTCTTTGTGTCTATTTTTGTGCCAGTACCATGCTGTCTTGGTGATCATAGCTTTGTAGTAAAGCTTGAAATAAGGCAACTTAATGCCCCCAGCTTTGTTTTCCTTTTTCAATATTTCCTTAGCAATTCAGGGTCACTTCTGGTTCCATACAAATTTTAGGAATGTTTGTTCCAGTTCTTTGAAAAATGCCAGTGGAATTTTTATTGGGATGGCATTGAAAATAGAGATGGCTCTAGGCAGTATAGACATTTTAACAATGTTTATTCCTCTGATCCATGACCATGGAATGCTCTTCCATCTTTTTGTGTCTTCTTCAGTTTCTTTCATGAGTGTTCTGTAGTTCCTCAAGTACAGATCTTTTACCTCTTTGGTTAGGTTTATTCCCAGGTATCTTATGGTTCTTGGTGCTATAGTAAATGGAATCGATTCTCTAATTTCCCTTTCTATATTTTCACTGTTAGTGTATAAGAGAAAGGACCCAAATTAATAAAATTATGCATGAAAAGGGAGAGATCACAACTAACACCAAGGAAATAGAAACAATCATCAGAAATTATTATCAACAGTTATATGCCAATAAGTTAAGCAACCTAGACAAAATGGATGTATTCCTGGAAATCTATAAACTTCCAAAACCAAATCAGAAAGAAATTGACAACCTGAATAGACCAATATCTAGTAACAACATTGAAGCAGTGATCAAAAACCTCCCAAAAAACAGAGTCCAGGACCTGACGGATTCCATGGGGAATTCTACAAAACTTTAAAAGAAGAATTAATACCTATTCTCCTGAAGCTGTTTCAAAAAACTGAAGCAGAAGGAAAACTTCCAGACTCTTTTTATGAAGCCACCATTACCCTGATCCCCAAACCATGCAAAGACCCCACCAAAAAGGAGAATTTCAGACCAATATCCCCGATGAATATGGATGCCAAGATTCTCAACAAGATCCTAGCTTATAGGATCCAACAATGCATTAAAAAGATTATCCACCATGACCAGGTGGGATTTATCCTTGGGATGCTAGGGTGGTTCAACATTCACAAATCAATCAATGTAATAGAACAAATCAATAAGAGGAGAAGAACCACATGGTCCTTTCAATTGATGCAGAAAAAGCATTTGATAAGATACAGCATCCATTCCTGATTAAAATGATTCAAAGTACAGGGATATAGGGAACATTCCTCTACTTCTTGAAACCTATGTATGAAAAACCCACAGTGAATATCATCCTCAATGGGTAAAAGCTAACAGCCTTCCCTTTGAGATCAGGAACACGACAAGGATGCCCACTCTCACCACTCTTGTTCAACGTAGTACTAGAAGTCCTAGCAACAGCAATCAGAGAATAAAAAGAAATAAAAAGTATTCAAACTGGCAATGAAGAAGTCAAATTTTCTCTCTTCATAGATGACATGATAATTTATGTGGAAAACCCAAAATACTCCACCCCCAGACTACTAGAACTCATATAGCAATTCAGTAATGTGGCAGGCTACAAAATCAATGTACAGAAATCACTTGCTTTCTTATGAAGTTTACATCTATGCATCATTTTTGTCATCTCCATGTTGCTTATTTCTGTAGATTGTTTTGATCCTTGCCTTTTATGGTAGGGACATTTATTAAATCTGGTTTTGCTTACTAGTTGTATTCATATTTAATAGTGGGATATTATTAAATAAAACATTGGTACCTCTGTTCTCATGGATGGGGCTTGGCCTCATGGAATTCTCTATAGGATAATTCCAGATTTACTTTTTTTTTTTTTTTTTTTTTAAGAAATTCCTGCTTTCAGTGTCTTTGTGTTCATATGTCTGGAGCTTTTTGGATTTTCTAGATGATTTTCTAAACTCTTGCCTGAAGGGTTCTGGTACCCAAATTGGAGAAAGAAGAAATACCCTCATTATTCAGGGTACTAATCTTCCCTTAATTCTTATGTTTACTATAAAGTGCTACATGCTTTTAAGTGAGACTCTGTGATCTCCATAAATCCCTGGTCTGCTGGGCTGAGGAGTGGGAGCTACCAGGCACCAGGGAGAGGGAGGACTGGATCTGGCAGTCCATTCGGTTCTTTCACAAATTTGTCAATTTTTCTTCCTAGTTTTGGTCATCTTTACATCTACATTTCAGGATTTTGCTATTCCAATCTTTTTTTTTTTTCCTTTTACTCAAATGGCAGCTCATGATTTAGTTTTCTCAACTTTCCTAAATGAGTAACCATTCCTCCTCTAGTTTTTCAGCATATATATCTTGTTAGATTGATTACAGCATATGGTCCTGGTTCCAACAGGGATTGGATGGGATACTCAAATTAGGATATTTTGAATAGAGCTTAATAAAGGGCTATTTTCTCTATTTTAAAAGATTTATTTATTTATCTTAGAGCACATAGCTGCAAGTGAGGGGAGTGGCAGAGGGCAAGGAGAGAGAGAATCTTAGGCAAACTCCCTGCTCAGTGAAGGGCTGGCAAATGGGCTTGATCCCATAACCATGAGATCATAACCTGAGCCAAAATCAGGAGTTGGAAACTGAAGTGACTGAGCCACCCAGGTGCCCCATAAAGGGCTATTTTCAAAGATATGGAAGGGATGTAGGTACACCACAAGGACGAGGACAGCATGCTGGAGCTAGGAACAAGAAGAATCTTTACTAATCCTAGAGCTGGAAGTGTGAAGGGAGGGTATGAGTATCAGCACCTGGAAAGAAAGACAGTTGTACAAGTGTGGAGGGAGCTGCTTGACTGCAGCTGGGTTTTTGTTGGACAGACACAGCCAGCCCTTGGCAACTGTGTAGGAGGGAACTAGGGGGATAAGTACTGCGACTGGTTCCACTCCCTTCTGCCATCTCCTGACGGTGCCTAATGTTGCCCAAGTCCACGAGAAGATGCTAATGCAGCAATCCAGGGCAGTGACCTCTCTTCTAAACCCCTACCTGCACAAACAGAGTGAAAATGAATAGAGAGTGCATCTGGAGAGGAAGATGAAACTTACCATATTTACTCCGTGATTATGTTGTCAGCCTTATTTATTTTAAGAAAAGGTAAATTTGAAAGCATTTAAATTCTATACAATTGAATAGCAAAGAATAAGGAAAATTATTCAAGACACTTTGAAAAACATAAAATGAAGTAGGTAATAGGTTTAAATATATACTTTACCTCTCTGTGACCTCACAAAAATAAAGTCTTTGATTAACCAAGTTATATACATATATTTATGTGATTTAATTCTTACTGCCTCTGGATGAAATTACTGCCAGTTTGAGGTGACCCCAATATCTTTCATGTTTGTGTTTGACAAGGATGACTTACAATTACTGCCCCTTAAATGGCACCTGTAGAATATATGCTATTTCATAGACTTTTCCATTTTAGAGTAATTTGGTGGAACTTTTCCCATTTGAAAACTCTAGTGAATATAGCAATTAATCCTGCAGTTCTATTTTAAAGCTAATCAGAAGCAGTCTTCCTGATTTCAAATTCAGCTACAAAGCCAAAGCAAGGATCTTTTCAAGTAATCTGAGTTTTAGTGCAAGTGTTTCCCTGGGATCTAATTATAAGTAGAATATTTTCTTCGTTGTGTTTCTCCTTTTTCTTCTAATCCTGGAAGAGGCCACACAAATTTTGAACATAATATTAATTACACACAAAGGAGTTCAAAAGTGATTTTATAAGATTAAGTTTAAAAAATTGGAGGGAAAAGTTCTCCTGGAAGATATTCAGTACATAAAAATAGAAATAAAATTTTTTCCCCCAATATGATTGGTCACTGAAACCATGTCTACATAACTAGAATAAATTAGACAATATTATTAGAGATACCATCCCAATACCAGTACAGAGATTCACATGTTATGAAGCAGAGATTAGATAAAGAACTAAGTAAAGAAATTAAACAGCCACGTATGGACTTTTGAAGAATTTTCTCTGCAGTGAAGTCAATATCAATAAAAAGGGAGTATACTTTGGTCTGTGTTCATGATGTTCTTCTATATTAACGTGCTATTTTCTAGAGCAGCTACTCTAATAGTTTATAGACCTGGCATGAAGGCCTTGTAATTTTTAAAACCCTGAACAGCCCTGTGAGATTATGAAGTCTGTGACAGCATCAGCTATGACAGGGAAACAGGACATTTCTCAGCAGAGATGGCCTGTAGTTTTTGTACATGAATAGAGGAGTGAACACCTGATGTCTGTGTGTGTGAGACTGTGGAGACTTAGACATTTTTTGTGTGCAAGACGTCAGATCTCTCTCAGCATCACTTAAGAATTTGAATACTTTTCCCTGAGTCTAGTCCTAACCCTTCTCTTTGCTTTTAACTGGTGCAGTTAAAGGGTACCAGTGTATGTGCACCAGCAAAGCATTGTGGGAGACTCGTTAATTTGTAATGTGAGAATGCTAGAAGGAGTGAAATGTTCATACATGGCTCCTGCCCAGTCAAAAATACAGGGAATAGGATGCCACAGATTATCTGCTGTCAGGATAGGTTAGTTGCTACAAGTTGGATAATGAGCAAAAGAAGTTTTGGTATATCATGAGGCCAGAATCTTGCTGTTCTGGGTTCAAATGTGACCGCCCCCCCCAACTTCATACGTTGAAGTCCTAACTACTGTTTTTTTAATTTATTTATCTTAGCAATCTCTTTATTTATTATTTGAGGAAGGGAGAGGCAGAAGGTGAGAAAGAGAGAGAATCTCAAGCAGACTCCCCGCTGAGCATGAAGCCCAACTTGGGGCCTCATTCTATGATCCTGAGGTCATGACCCGTACCAAAACCAAGAGTTGGGCGCTTAACAGACTGAACCACTCAGGCGCCCCTGACTCTCAGGTTTTTGGAGTGTGATCTTGCTTGGGAATAGGATCATTGCTGGTAAACTAAGGTGCTTCCTCAGCTGGTATCCCAGAGTCTACTAGATAAACAGACCCAACAAAAAGAAACCCAACGAAAAGAAACCCATCTCATCTTTTGTTAACATTTTACGGAATTCTAAAGGTGGAATCTTATTGGGCAGGTATGTGTGAAAATGAGCCTGCTCTGTACCTGAAGCCTATCTGTTATCCCATCTTATTTTTCAAAACTCTGTGCTATCTCAAAGGGATTTAGATGGGAGCATAAATAGAGCCCCATCTTTCAGCTTTTAACTCTAAAAGAGCTGGACATATGATTTTTGAATGCTCAGCATCCATCCCCTCTTATTTTGCTAATATCATGCCAATTGTCCCCTGAAAAAGGATCCCCTGCACCCCCTGACTCCCATCTCATCCTGCTTGGTCTTGGTAGGACAGTCAGTGGAGGAGCCATACTCCATCCCCTGACCAGAGTTTGTGCATGTGATTGAAGCTATAAGACTTAGATTTTTCCTTCTAAGAATCTTGACCTTGTCACAAAGAAGCAAACATTTTGAACCAATTCATTCACAAACTCCTTTTGTTGTAGGCTAGAAGCACCCCAGACTACCAGTCCTTGTTTTTCCCAAGACCTTAACTTGTCCTTGGGATTCTGTGAGATACTCTGTATCTTTCCAATGCATTCAGTTTGCTTAAGTTAACAAGGGTTGTTTTCTGTTGCATTCAGTCACAGATCCTTAATTGATTCAGCCTACCATCCTTTATACTTTTCTAGCATTCTGACATTGGTGTAGCTGGGGATGATTATGGTAGGAAGGAGTATAAATTACTTATTTGTTAATTATTGTTTTGTAGATTTTTTTCTCTTTGCAGCATCTGAACAGGTACTTTATCAGTTGATCCTAGGTCAGTAAGTGGTGAGATTTTTCAGGGCAATCACCATTCAGGGGTTCAGGTTTTGTGTATGGATATATTTGAATTGAAATGGCTTCTCAATGATGGTCATTGTTCCCCAGCCCATTTGTATAATGTACTCGAAGAGTAAAAAGAAAACTAGAGGAAATGTTTTAAGTTGCCTAAACATAGAAATTGCTGGTGGGAAAAGGAAGGACATTCATGGTAGCCTACGCAGCGCAATACTAATGATATTTAATTAGCATTCTTGAAAAATACTTTTTATTGTTCAAGAGAAAGATTCGTTTGTTTATATATTATTTATCACAGTTAATGAGTAAGAAAATCATAATGAATTTCAGCAACAGAAATGCAAATTCTGAGATTATGTATCAAAACCAGAAAAGTGTATTTTAGTTCATAATCCACATAATACTCACTTTAATAATTATAAATCTATAAAATGTTTCTTGTTATTCTGGTAATAATTCTAAAAGATGCAAGGAATGTTAACAAGAATATATAATTATAATGTATCTACTGAAAGTATCTGAATATAGCTTAATTAGAAATCAAGTTCATTTTTCAAACAAACAAAAAAATCTTTTTTTTTTAAACAAGGACATATTGTTTAAACTCAAGATAGTTGGTATGTACACACAATTCTAAAATTTCAGGCTTTTTGTAAATTAAAATTATAAACAATTTTAGGTTTAAAAATAAATTTATAAGTTTTCACTGAAGGAGACTAAAATGAAACAATATTTTAATGTAATTATTCTAGAATTCATTATTTTGATTACTTTTTAAAAAAGATTTTATTTATTTGAGAGAGAGAGAGAAGGAGATAGAGGCAGAGATACTGAGAGAGAGCATGAGTAGGGAGGAGAGGGAGAAGCAGGTTCCCAGTTGTTCAGGGAGCCTGACTTGGGGCTAGATCCCAGGATCCTGAGATCATGATGAGAGCCAAAGTCAGAGGCTTAATGACTGAGCCACCCAGGCGCCCTGATTACTTCTATCTTATCTTACATCTGTTCTAAAAGTGTATACATGTGTGTTTATATATGTAACACACACATACATACATACATACATACACAATTATGTTCAATTAAATAAATATATTAAACATTTTTTCCCTTAAAACTGGTATACAAATGCCCTACCTACATTTACAGGTAATGAATTCTATTTGTGCTTGTAATGAATTCTATTTCTGATACTTCCTACCCTTCTAGCTATTAACTAATACAATTTAAAAATGTCCCTGGATTTTTCTGCAACTCACTTCTGTTGTTTATTAAATGTGGAGACCAGTGATTGTTTTGTGTGCCTGGATCAGTCAGATAGCACATGTTTTGTCATGCCAAGAAATGACCTACAGATCTCAGTAGCTTTTGAGAACCTTTTTAAAATTTTTGCTCACCTAAGCAACATGTTCTTTAAAGATTGGCAGGGGAGCATGGGGTTGTTTTTGTCATAGTTACTGAGGGACCCGAGCTGACAGAGCACACGGGATGCTACCTGTTGCTCTGTCAGAAGAAAAAGAGAGGGTTCAGGAATCTTGTATTGTGAACTAAGTGCTCTAGTGTGGAGATGGCAAATGTCACTTGCATACTCAACTCATTGGCTGGTCATATGGTCCCACCCAACCCAGTGGTTGCCAGGAAATGCAATTCTATTATAAATATAGGAGAGAGAAATATCTTACAACAGTACTAATGGCTATACTTCTCACTTCATAAGATTCTTGGGCTTTGTATATCAAAATGCTTTGTAAACTATGAAGTAATATTTATACTCAAGTCTTTTGACCCAAAGACCCTCTTTTATCCATGATGTCAGATTGCTGTTCAACTCATTGTCATCATTTTGTTCTTTCATTTAATTAGCACTTATATTTGTTGAGTGCTTATAAAATGCTAATCACTGAGCTAGGGTGCAAATGTGAATAGGGATGTCTTTGTCCTCAAGGCATCCAAAATTCAGTAGAGAAAAAGAACAGACAACTCTACTGTGATGAGATTAGTTCTTTGCTTGTCACAGAAGATAGGGCTGGGATAGAATGAAAATGGCGCATATAAAATGGGCTGTAGATCATGAGGATTTTGGAGTTCTAAAGTCATTGGTTTTTTAATCACAAAACCTTTGCCTCATTCACTTAACAGGTAACATCAATGTTAGCCATTAAAAAAAGAAGAAATGAAGGAAGGCTATGTGTTGATTCTGTTAAGGGAAAGAAATTGTTTTGCTGTGCAATCAGTTATGGGATTTTTTTTTTTAAGATTTTATTTATTTGACAGAAA